>NC_056749.1:268859333-268874516 GCF_019279795.1 Protopterus annectens
GGATTTGATAATTTTTTTTTTCCAGAATTGGACGCCAAGATTTGTCTTTTCTGGGCACTAGGAAAGTCGAAAAGAAACCTTGTCCCTTTTCCTCTTCTGGTACTGGTTGAATAGCCAATGACAAATATGGACCAGTATATGAGCTCCAGGAAACAACCAGAAACAAAAGCCACACGAGTTTACCTAGGTTTCGTCTTTAATCCGACTTCATCAGAACACCAACTGAATTTAAAAACATGCCTTATATACTCATTTAAAATGACATCATCACAGGCCCATTAAAAATGTCGACACCCACTCAATAAACATGAATTAAAATTTAAAAAGACAACATACAGCAGAAAGAAAATAAACCAAATGCTATTACATACAATATTATATCCAACTAAACTTGGATATAATACTCACACCATTTGTTACCACTATATAATTAAAAATTATATATGTATAAAAAAATATATATGTATGAACAACCGAGTATGATGTTACCCCAATATACTTTTTAACTTCAAAATAGGCATTATAGTAATGCAGTCATTGATTTTTTTGGGGAAGGTAGTAAATGTATACATATTGGGGATTGTTTAAATGTGGAGGACAAGGTCACATCTTCACACAGCACAAATGGAAATATTATAGATTGTGCAATAGAGGATTTAGTTCAAGTTTTGGAAGATAATCCTGGATTAAGGACATCTAATGGACCTAGTAACCCTGACATTATTGTTAACTTCAACAAGGACTTTAAAATATATAACTATTCCACTAAAATTATTGGGGAGCAGCATGCTGACTTATTGGCTAAGGGCCTAACATTTGTCCCAGTAGCTTGGGGGAGTTTAGTTAACTCCTTGATTGATTTAAAAATGTTGGTTAGAAAAATGAATTTAAGATTATTCTTTGAAAAGGTAGGGTATAATCAGGGTAGTTTGCCTTTGAAAAAACCAAGTAGATATATGCCCCCAGCTAATAGTGTAACTAACACATATGAGAAAATTTGTGAATGGGAAATTAGGGAACACTACAGGCTGGCAGCTAATAATCTAGAAAAATATTTAACCTAAATGACAATTTGACTGTCAATGAACACCATCTATTAGATAGCCTAATTAATGACCCATTAATAAGAATAATGAAGCCTGATAAGGGTAACGGATTAGTGCTGATTGATAGGACGGACTATATCAGAAGTATCAAGTGGATGTTAGCTACGGATACATATGAGGAAGTTAGCCTTAATGAGTTAAATGAGGCTTTCAGGAAAGTCACTTTGAGTATTGAGGATCTCCTATGGCAGGGGCACATTAATGAGGAAGAGTTCAGGTATCTGGTCAATGATTATCCGGTTGTGAGCCGGATATTCGGGATACCAAAGATTCATAAGGGGTTGGACAATTTATCATTTAGGCCAATTATTGATGGCAAATGTAGTAAAACTTATTTTATAAGTAAATTTCTGGATTCTGAATTACAAAAAGGTTTAAAAGTATTTAGTTATATTACTAAGGATTCCTGGTCCTTTTTGGAAAGATTAAATGGTGTCAAACTTAAGAATGGCACAATTATGATAACTATAGATGTAATAAATTTATTTTCTGTGATTCCTACAGAAATAGGACTAGAATGGTTGGAGAAGCAACTATTAAAGACTGGACTATTTGACCAAGATAGAATAAATTTAATGGTGGGGTTAATGGAAACAGTCTTATCCAACAATTTTATATATTTTGAAGGGGTCTATTACAAGCAAAAAACTGGTGTAGCATGGGCAGCAGTGCCCTCAAGACAATGCCAATTATATAATGGCATTTTGGGAGCAGGAATTCCTTTTTACAAGTAAATTTATGGCTAATATAACCTTTTATACCCGCTTCCTGGATGACTTGTTCATTTTGTGGGAAGGTGGGAGTGACATGTTTATGGAATTGATTGAATTTATCAATGAATCGGTAGGTTTCCTTAAGTTCACTTACAATATGAGTTGGACAGAAATCGATTATTTAGATGTGCATTTGGTTTTGAATCCAATTGATTCAACCCTGGTATCCACTATACATAGAAAAAGTACGTTCTCCAACTCATATTTGAGTTATACTAGCAATCACCCTGACCATCAGAAAAAGGCAATAGTTAAAGGACAGATGGTCAGGGCAGCGAGAATGACTACTTTGGAGGACGATTTTACCAAGGAACTTGAGTTTATTCAATCTATGTTTATAAGGAGAGGATATCCTTTATGGTTATGTGATAGTGTAGCAAATGAAGTTAAAATTAAAAGGGCTAGTGGTATTTATTGGGCCCTTTTAAGTCACAAGCAGGGATCTACACTAAACAATGTGGGATCTTCCACAGTTATTAGGCGAGAAATTAGTCTTAGTAATGAGGTAGATGGCCAACCATCTGGGGGTGAGCCAACACTATATTTTATAACCACATTTTCATTTGATGCCCCCTTTATTGTTGACATCATTGTCAACAATTGGAAATTGCTTAGAATAGATAATGCAGTTAGACATAAGTTAGGGGGAGCACCTAAGTGTGTATATAGAAAAGGAGTTTCCTTTAAGCAACTATTGGAGAGAGGTGACAGTACCCAAGTATTTACTGGCAGGAATAAAGGTAATTTTAGATGTGGTAGATGCAGTGTATGTCACCTAATCAAAGTTACGGGGGCTCGATTTCCAGTGGCTGGGATTAATGTCAAAGTTGAAGCCCACTTTGACTGTTACTCCACAAATGTGGTTTATGTGGCCACATGTTTGCAATGTCCTGCCTTTTATATAGGTAAGACCTGCAGGGCATTAAGGGAGCGTATTATAGAACATCAGTCAGATATAAGGCTTGGGAAGAAGACCAATGCATTGTATAGACACATTGATAATAATAGTGGGCATAGATTTATGTTCAGTGTTTTACAACAGATAACGATGGATAAATTGGGAAGGAAATTAGATGTACATTTGGATATAGCTGAGATGAGATGGCAGCTGCTAACTAATGCACAGGAAGCTCCTGGAATCAATGACTGCATTACTATAATGCCTATTTTGAAGTTAAAAAGTATATTGGGGTAACATCATACTCGGTTGTTCATACATATATATTTTTTTATACATATATAATTTTTAATTATATAGTGGTAACAAATGGTGTGAGTATTATATCCAAGTTTAGTTGGATATAATATTGTATGTAATAGCATTTGGTTTATTTTCTTTCTGCTGTATGTTGTCTTTTTAAATTTTAATTCATGTTTATTGAGTGGGTGTCGACATTTTTAATGGGCCTGTGATGATGTCATTTTAAATGAGTATATAAGGAATGTTATTAAATTCAGTTGGTGTTCTGATGAAGTCGGATTAAAGACGAAACCTAGGTAAACTCGTGTGGCTTTTGTTTCTGGTTGTTTCCTGGAGCTCATATACTGGTCCATATTTGTCATTGGTTTGTTTTGTGCATTTTTAGTATGGAGACTGGTTGAATAGCCCCCATGTTCATGAGGGACAGTACTTGTTTCTGGGCCTCTGCCCACTGATTTGGGGGCAGGTCTGGCCATCCGTTTGGGATTGGCAAAGTGTGGAAATGAAATCTGTATCCCTGGGATACTATATTTAAGACCCATTTGTCCTGGGTTATAAGTTGCCAGTTTCTTGCATGAAGTGCCAGTTTTCCCCCCAAAGGGGTGGCTAAAAGGTAAGTGCTTGTTAAGTGTAAAGGGAAGTCATTGAGACGGTTTACCATAGGGAGGTGCCTTGTTGTTTCCAGATCTGGAGGAGGAGGCACCCCATTGTTTTGTTCTAAAGTCCCTTGTGACTGAAACCTGGAGCCTGTGGAATGTCTGGGTTTGACTTGAGTGGCTCTTGAAGGAACTGGAAAGGACCAGTTCTTAGCAGGCCACTGCCTACTAAATCTTGGAGGTTGCACCTGTAAGAAATCTTTCACAGTTTGCATAGATTTAGCTTTATCTTCCATCTTTTTTAAAACTTCTTCAGCCTTATTACCAAAGAGACGGTCCTGTTGTAAAGGAGCATTCAACAATTTTGCTTTAACATGATCAGGTAGAGTTTGCTCTTTGAGCCAAGCATGCCTTCTTAGCACAGAGCCAGTTACAGCAGCCCTGCAAGAGGCTTCCAAAGAATCAAAACCACACTGCAAAGTACGTTTTCCAACTTGCTCAGTTGAATGCAATAAATCCTGCAAATCTATATTTTCCACAGTCAGAAATGATCATTTTCTGTTTAAGCAGTCCCATGATATGCTGTTGGTATTTAAGCATATGAAATTGAAAGTTTAAAGCCCTGATTGCCAAGGTGTAAACCTTCTTACCCCATCTATCCAGCGCCCTGGAATCTCTTATCAGAAGGGGTAGGATTTTTAGCAGTAGAGGCCTTAATGCTCTTGGGACCCTGAGAAATGGTTTCAGGATCTGCAATAGGATTTTTGAAAAGGAATTTGTGGAAGTCAGGAACCCTGTAGTATCCATCTGGCTTACAAGGAGCCGGAGACAGAGAATCAGGAGCCATACTAGATTCTGTAAAAACAGCAACAATGTCTAGGACAGGAGGTATAGCCAACAGCCTATGTTGAGGAAGGAGAAGAAAATCCCCAAGTCTCTTTTTAGATTCAGAGAAATCCTGACATTCCCAGTGGAAATGTTCCCGTAAGGAACATAAAGTTTCCCCAAAAGAAAAATCCTCAGGGGGAAAAGCAGAAGGAATGGAATCTACTGCATCAGAGCCCTCATAAGTAGGTATAGACAAATCCTGTTCATTAGAAGAGTCAGAGGAAAAAGAATCCTGTTCAGAAGATTCATAATCAATGTCTTGCCTAGGCCTCTTCGCAGGGGGGGGGGGGGGGTGTTTGGCTACCACTGATCAGGGTAATTAAATCTTCAGCCATTTTGATCATTTGTTTTTTAGACATAGGGGCCTGCACACGTGGCCCAACCTTTGGTTTTTTAGACATTGATGTCGATTTTGGCCTTAGTTTTGAAGATGGCATCGGTTTAATATACAAATCTGTAGGCCTGAAAACACCCTCAGAAAGCCGGTGCCTGCACAGCGGCTCCGGACCCGTATAAGGTAGAGACATCCGCGGGTTCATTACTTAAAGCATCTCGCGACATACTGGACTCCAAATGGGTCTCAGTAGAGGCCTGCGAATCAAAAGTAGCGGGTATCAGTTGCTGAGAAAGCGCCTCACTGAGTACCGGCGAACTAGCGACTGGCTTAGGAGAAGCGTCGTCAGTTTTGGACCTAAACGACCTGTCTCTTTCTTTGCATTTTTTAGGTATTCCGGTAGTTGGATAGCTAACAGATGACATTTCTGGATAAATCATGAGCCAAAATATTTGGAAGCAAAAATAAACAGACGTTTAATAGTGCGTTGATTAAATCTAGCACAAAACCGACAGCAAGGTACATTGTGGTCAGGGCCTAGGCAAGGAATATAGTACAAATGAAAATTCTTATGAGGTAATTTGCTTCCCACAAGTAATGCAATTATTAACTTTTACTCTCATCGGTAAGGAGCAAGAAAAAGTTTCCCAACGGGGTACTTCGGTTTTTAGTTTAAGACTTCGGTTCTGAAACTCGAAAACAAAAATTTCAGGAGTTGGCCAACCGGCACTTGCGAACTGTTTCTGCTTCAGGCACTGCGTGGCAAGAAAAACTGATGTAATGGCGTCGGCTGCATGTTTTATACCCCTGACGTCATGGAAAAAGGGACAGCAACCGACGCAGGACCCAAAGACTTTGTTAATCAGGCCGACTGAGGGCAACCTGCCAGCAGATTTCCAAATGTTATGACTGCAACAGTGAAACACTAAGAAAATCCACATTTTCTTACTCCCACGCTGGCTCCTGGAGAAGGTACTTTGTGGGGTAGAGAAACTGATTCCGACAGCAGACAAGTTCTGTCAGTCCTCCCTCTGGGAGAGTGAGTCACAGTCAGTCAGTCCAAATAAGGTGGAGCCAAAGGGGGCATTGACAAAGGCTTGTTTGAAAGGCTCCGCATAATCCCACAACCTCATTCAGGCATGGCACCTCATGGCAATGTCCGAACCAGCCGCCCTTGAGGTACCCTCTGCAGCATGGGAAATCAACCTAGTGGACACAGTGGCTAGTGACTGTAGTGTGGCCACTCTAGAGGAAAAGGATTTCTCATACCAAACATACATGGACCCAGGGGTCAAGCTAGAAAGTTCACCAAGTCCCTTTGTAGCCTCATTAAGTGAGATGAACAGTTTAAACGCCCTCAAAGTGAATGTGGAAGACATGTAAACTCTTACACAAGTCTGTCCAAAGCCTGGGATTCCCTATTGAAGGGATGGACAGAGGAGCTCTTCTGAGCAAGATCCTTCTTGCCAGCTGTCGCAACAACCATGGCATCTACAAGAATACTTGTGGCCCCAAACAACTTATCAACAGGGGCATTAAGGATCTTGTCTGTTCGTTCAGGGATTGGCTCTACTGTGTCCTGTTCCTTCCAAGTTCTGGATGACACCAGCTGGATCAGCGGGTTGTGGGGGGGGCAGGTAGTTGATGGGCCGAACCCGAAAGCCTCCCACAACACAGATTGCTCTGGAGAAGGGTTTTGGCTTGTCTAACCACCCCACTGGCGCAGGATTTCTGAAACGTCTCCAAAGGAGACTTCATTGGTTGGAGACTTTGGGACCCTTCTCCTTCCTTGAAATCAGTGTCCGTGATGATGGACTCTAAGGGAATCAATGTCTCTCCTTTTACACAGCCTCTTCTGGGGGGCCTCCTCGGTGGGATACTCTGGGGAATTATCAGAAGACACTTGGGCTTCCGCTGTGGGGATAGTGTGGAGGCTCTGAGGGACCAGCTGTCCATGCGGCAGACTGGATGCCTGAAGCCCCCCCACCCCCAGGACCGATCTGGATGCTACAGCTCACAGACACACTTGGTACTGAAGCCAAGGGAGTTGAGCGGGTCAGGAAAAATGGAGGTGAAGAGGAAATCTCTACTGGTTCCAACACCTCGGCACTGGAGACTCTAAAACCAAAGGGCAGAATGGAGGAGAGAAAGGTCAGAAAGGTGAAACCCTTGCAGAACCAGATGTGGGCAGGGCAGACAAAGCCCTTCTGAATCTGTGCCTTGAACTGTCTCAGTCGGTCAAAGTCTTTGGAGGACAGGCTCTAGGAAGACTTAGAGGAGGTTGAAGGGGGTCTGGAAGATCTCTCGGGGGCAGGTGTTTAGTGAGACTGGGACCTTGAACTTGTCAAGTCTGCTCCATGGCAGACGTCGACACACTGAGCCAAAGGAGGACTGCTGAGATCAGGGTGAGGGGGAAGAAGTCTGAACTAAGCGAGACCAGGGTGAGGGGAAAGAAGTCTGAACAGAGCGAGACCAGGGTGAAGGGGAAGAAGTCTGAACAGAGCCTGGCGCCAACTGAGTCAGTTCCGACAATTTGTGAGCCTTCCTGGGAGGCTCCGATGAAGACCAGGCAGGAGAGCGATGCTTGCCCTCTCAGGACTCCTTGGGCCTTTTTTTTGGGGGGGGGGGGGTTGAGCTCCTTAAGTTAAATGCACCCCCAAGGTGGAGGACTGAAGAAGCACCCCCCCTTAAAGGACCAACTTGCTCCTCCTGTCCACCACAGCCCAGGGATGAAAACCTTGACAGATGCTGCAAGGGATTTCAAGTTGATTAGGCCCTAAGCAATAAACGCACTCCCCGTGGGCATCAGATAGAGGAATCTTCCACCCACAGGAAGTGCATTTTTTTTTAAACCTTGAAGTTTGACTTTCAGATATGCCAGAAATGGAAAGATAGAGAAACTAACAGCAGGAAACATGACTATCGAGAAGACAAGTGGGAAAGGAAAAACTCTTAAACCAGACCTAGTCAGGAGAAAGGAGTAAAACGAGGAGGAGGCAATAAGCAAAGAAAATACAAGGAAAAAGCACTCAACTACCAAGAAACTGAAAATTCTCTGGAGAAGCTCAGAGTCACAGGAACTCGCTGCTGATATGAAGCGTGGCAAACGAGATCAGAGGTATGTTGGGAGAGTGGGGCATTATGGGTATGAAGGAGAAGCTCAACCCAGGAAGCTCAAGCTGTAGAAAGCAGCCAGTCTAATCCCACAGGTTAATGAAATGAAGAGGAAGGACATCATCAGATTTGATTTTTACCCTAAAGGGGAATTATTTGCCCAGCAAAGGAAAGCATGAGCTGACCACAGATTCTCTAAAGCTTCAGAAGAGCATACTCTTCGGTGATCGTAACAATCTGAAGGGCTTCATGCTCAAACTTGTCTTTAGTCAGCTTGAGCTACTTGATAGTTTGGTGCATGGAAGGTGGCATGAAGCTTTGGAAGCTGTCTGTCTGGGTGGAGTAAACAGCCAGATTAAAGCAATGGTTCTAATATGTGCACACAGTTCTAGTCTACTTTTGGATTTTTCACTGTGACACTCTCCACAGAAGGGCTAACACAGATACATGAACAATGATCCTCTGACTAGTTTTCAAATTTATCTGGTTATTTTTTCCATTAACAACTCAAACATTTTTTCAAATGAGGCTGCTTTGTTTTGCACTGCAAAAATACAAGAAAGCACTCTAGTGCACTTCACAGAAAAACATCCTGTTAGTCAAAGCTGACTTTTGCATTTAAGAGACAGACAAGTCAAAAAAAGAAGTGATGTACCTACCATAACGTTCCATGTGAGTTGCTTATCTCGCCTTTATTCTTACACATGGATTCGGAGCCGCACCATCGGCTTCGAGTTGGCCGCTTTACTAGCTAAAGACCTCAGAGTAGCTTGAGGCCAGGTCCCTACCCATGATGCTCTCTGTCCTACCTCAGATCTAGTTTGCTGAAACCAGCATGAACAGGTATAACTCAACTACTTCAGCCGGAGTAAGAAGTCCCAGAACAAGACCACCAGACCCAAAGTCTACTTGCTCTTCGAGACCCTGGAGGGGGAAGGTGGGTGGGAATGCAAGAATAAAGGCGAGATGAACAACTCACATGGAATATTATGGTTGGTGCATAACTTCTTTATGTGAAGTTGTTCAATCTCGCCGTTTATTCTTACACATGGGTAGCGTCCCAAGCACCCTAACCTGGGTGGCTCAAGGGAGTATATTCCTGAGGACAGTGGAACCGAAAGAAGCCTTGTCCCTGGAGGCCCTGTTCACTTTGTAATGAGTGACAGGTACGAGGCTTAGACCAAGTGGCAGCTGCACATATAGTGTCCAAAGGTAATCAAGCCGTATACGCCGAAGTGGAAATGGCTCTAGTTGAATGAGTCTTCGTATAAGCCGAAGTGGAAACGGCTCTAGTTGAATGTGCCTTCACACCATACTCTGTTTGGTTCGCTGAAGAGTAGAAGGGTAACTTTAGAAACTGGTAATCCTTTCTTAGCATCAGCATGAGATACAAAGAGTTGGTCAGATCTTCTAAATTTTGTTCTGTCCAAATAGAACCTCAATTGTCTGTGAGCATCGAGTTTATACAACATGATTCCAGCTTATTAGAATGACTACTGAAAACGGTTGGAAGTTCAACAGTTTGGTTCAGATTGGTCTCAAAACACACCTTTGGCAGGAATGAAGGATTAGTCCTCAGTGATACTCTGGGTGTAACACTGAATATGGGGGTTTGATAGAAAGGGCTTAGAGTTCAGATACCCTGCACGCTGAGGTAATGGCTACCAAGAAAATAGTCTTCCAAGAAATAAATTTCAACTGACAGAATGATGCAGGCTCAAAGGGGGGAAGAATAATACGTGACAGCTCAAAATTTAGATTCCAGGGAGCAAAGGGTTGTCCAACAGGTGTCTTAAGATGAATGGTGACCTTAAGGAAGGCCCTGCATAATCTGTGAGACATCACATTAGAACCTTCAGATCCAAGGTGAAAATTCGAGATCGCAGCCAACTAAACTCTAATCGTGGCAGCTGCAGCACCTTCATGAGAAAACATAGATAGGAATTCCCGTATACTAGCAATTTGGGCAACATAAGGATCAATGTTATTCTGGGATGCCCAAAAGGCAAATCGCTTCCATTTACTAGCATACAACTTTCTGGTGGAAGCCTTATGCGAAGATACAAGAATGTGTTGTACCACCAAAGAAAAATCTTGTGATCTGGCTAGGTAGGGAATCTGAGCAGACAAGCAGTCAGTCTGAGGGAACAAAGGGAGGGATGGAGGGCACCTGACGAATGTGTCAGTAGGTCTGGAACTGTGTCCAGAATCCAAGGTTCCTCCAGTTTATAGAGTTGGAGGAAGGGGAACCAAATCTGACTAGGCCAAAAAGGGGCTATTAAAATTACAGTCCTTCCCAGGGTTTTGGCTTTCTGCAAGAATTTCGGAATCAGGGGTATACGTGAAAATGCATACAGGAGTCCAGGGGGCTAATCGTGTACGAGCGAGTCCCTTGGGCTGTCCCCCGAAGGGAGATTCAGGGCAAAGTAGCTTCTGCATTTGGCATTCATAGGGGATGCAAACAGGTTGCAGCAAGGCTGGCCCATCTGTGGAGAATCATCTCCGCAACTTCGTTTTTGAGAGACCACTCATGTGGTAGCAGGAAGGCTATGCTCAGTTTGTCCGCTATCACGTAGTATTCCCCCTGGATAGGCGCTGCTATCAGAAAGCGCCCAGTGGCTACAGCCCACTGCCAAATTCTCAAGGCCTCTCAACATAGGGGGCAAGACTTGGTTCCCCCTTGCTTGTTGATGTACCAGACCACTGCCATGTTTGTCTGTCTGTATTGCAATTGTCCCTAGAGTCAGAGAATCGTGAAGTGCTGCAACGCCAAAAGCACCGCTCTCAGCTCCAGGACACTGATGTGCAACTGTGACAGTCTCAGACCAGGTGCCGTGGGCTGTTCTGTGAAAAAGCCCCCCCCCCCCATCAGGGAAGTGTCCGTGGTCACAGTGGCTGATGGTGGGGGAGAAACAAATAGTCGACCGACTAAATTGTTGGCTGTTCAACCACCAGCAAAGATCCTTCTTGCAAGAGTCCGTGATTATTATTAAGAAAGACTTGGGAAGTTGTTGGCAAGACCACAGTGAACAGTAACCACTGAAGAACCCTCATGTGTATACGTCCCAGAGGAACCTCTATGAGAGTAGCTGCCATGGTGCCTAGTAGCTTCAGTACTTGAAGGGCTGGTACTTTCTTTGCAAAAATGTCTGAGATCTGGTGTCGGAGAGCGATTATTCTGTCCAGGGGCAATCTTACTGTGACGGTGGTGGTGTTCTGCTCAGATAAAGGAGATGTGCTGCGATGGTGACAATGCATACTTTTCAAAATTGATAGCAATACCCAACTGAGAGCAGAGATGGAGTGTGATCCCTGGACAGAATTAGCTGATGCCTGGAGGTGGCAGTAAGGAGCCAATCGTCCAGAGACAGAAACACTTGGAATCCTAGATGCCTCAGGTGAGCCATAACCACTGCCATGCATTTGGTAAACACTCTGGGAGCTGTTGAGAGTCCAAAGGGCAGTGCTTGGAATTGGTAGTGACTGGCTCCCAGCCGGAAACGCAGATCTCTGGAAGGCCTGGCTATTTTGATATGGTAGTACGCATCCTTGAGATCTATCGAGCACATCCAATCGACCACTCCGAGGAATGTTAGAACAGACTGAAGCATGATCATCCAGAACTACTACTTTACAAATGTGTTGAGTCTGCTGAGATCCAAGATGGGCCTCCAGTCCCGTCTTCTTTGGAACTAAAAAGAATCTGGAGTACATCCTGGATCCTATCTGGTCTGTTGGGACTGGCTGGATGACTTTTCCTGCAGCCTCTGTATTTCTATGGCTGCTTGATCCCAGAGACTGGGTGGAACGTCTGGGATTTTTTCCCCCACAGGTGGGTTTTTTTTAAGAATGGAATGATGTAACCTCTGGTTACGATGCTTTGTACCCAAGAATCTGTTGTAATCCCTAGCCAGGCATCTGGATATATAGCCAAGTGACCCCCGACTGCCTCCAGAGCAGGACAGTCGGGCCTCCTTTCAGGAGCACTGATAGAGCTTACCAAAGAACTGATCCCGGTCGCCCTGGTTCTGCGGACCCCCTCTGCCGCCAGGGCGGTGTCTTCAATTATTACCCCTCCTATGCCCCTGGAGGGGGGTTCACTACATGTGTTCTGGAAAGCTCCTTGGGACATTTTGGGGTCCTTTGGGGTATGGTCCAGTAGGGGTGGAAAAACGGACTCCTACGGCAGACAGAGTCTTTCCTTCTTGCTCACACCTAGTGAGTCTCCTTGACTTCAGGCTCAAAAAAAGATGAGCCGTCAAATGGGGTGTTGATAAAGGAAGACAAAGTCTTCTGCAAAGGAGCATAAGCGCATCCAGGACGGTCTCCTAAGAGACATTGCTGAACCTGCTGCCCAACTCGACCCATCAGCAGCATAGGAAATGAGCCACATGGATGAATTCACTATAGGAGTTAAGGATATTAAGTTGTGCTGTCACTTTCTCCAAGACAGCTCCATCTGTATTACCCTGCAGAGCATCTCCAAGCTCTTTCAGGAGAGCTCTTTGAAGATGGGTAAAATGAGTCAAATAGTTAAGCGATCGCATAGAAACCTAAAGATGCATTGCCCGTATCTGTCCATCGTCCTGGAATCCCTATTAGCAGGATGGACAGTAGAAGAAGTTTCTGACATCTCTTTCTTGGTGGCTGCTGCCACCAACAAGGGAGTCCCAGTTGATGCCATGGTGGTGGCGGCAGCCACCACCACCACCAAGGGAGTCCCAGTTGATGCCATGGTGGTGGCTGCCGCCACCACCATGGCATCAACTGGGACTCCCTTGTTTTGGGGAGAAGTGATAAACTTGTTGGGCCTCTGAGGGACCAGTTCCATAGCATCAGGAGACTCCCACGCCCTTTGAGCAACCAAATCCATCAGCTCAGCTCGAAGGGTGGAGTTACCCAGGAGGTGGAAGGTTGATACCCAAAGGCCTTGAGGAGCACCGACTCATCCTCAGTAGTGCTAACACACTGCCAGTCACCCCTCTGCTTTAGGACTTCCAGGATATCAGCAAAGGAGATATCCTCCGAGGGGGATCGTGGGGACCCTTCCGATTCCTCTAAGTCTGTGTCTGATGCCAAAGACTCCTGCGGGGAATCTAAATGCCTCCTCTTACAAAGTCTCTTCCTGGGAACCTCATCAGTGGGGGCTTCTAGTGAGGTCTCAGTAGAGCAAGGGTCACCCAATGGGGTTACCTGAGGCTCTGGGTCTCGACGCTTCACAGGGACCTGCGATGCAGAGGCAGAAAACGGCACCTTAGGGGAGGAGGAGGGGGGACCAGATGACGTGCGTCTTAGCAGACATAACCCTCCTCATAGCATCAAAGGCACCACTGCTCTGACCAGAGGAAGCCGCCGGTTCCGAAAACTGCAACTTCCCCGACATCGAGACAGTGGGCTCCAAACCAGAGGACGGAGCTGAGCTCATCCGCGTCGAAGCCTCGAGGGGAAGGGTCAGAAGGTTCGACTATCCCCCCCCCCCCCGAACCGTCGAGAGTGTGTCAGCTCTCAGACTCTTCCAACGGAACCGAAGAAGTCTGGGTTGACGGAGCAGAGGGCACAAACAGGCCTCGGCTCCGAAGGCTCCACAATCATCAGATCCTCCTCTCCCAGCTCCGAAAGCCCTATTCGGCTTGGAGGAGGAGCAGTCACAGCAGGTGGAATGGTCGTAGGCCCTGAGGCCGGTTGGGTCGCGGCCGATAACTTAGCAAGTGCCGGGTTCTCGAAGAGCATCTGCACCACCCGGTCCACATCCACATCAGATAGGGTCCTTGAAGAATGAGTCGAAGGAACTGAAGGATAGGTAACTCCAAGGTTTCGGGGACCGGCTCTGAAACACTTGCTCAGTGCATGGCTCGAAAGATGGCAGAGCCAGCGACCACACCTTAACAGTAGGGCTTGGAGCTGATGACTTGGGCTCCAAAGACACCTTAGAAGACTTCGACCCCTTCAATGACTTTGAGGTCTGGGTCAGCCATGTCCAAGAACTCTTGAATCTACCAACTTCCTTAGTCTCTCCAGCAAAACCCTACTACTGAAGGAATGGCAGATAGAGCAATCCTCCTGGAGGTGAACAGGCCCCAAACAAACACAATTCCCATGGGTGTCCATAATGGACATCTTCTGCCAGCATTTACACTTCTTGAAACCAGATTTCTGCTTTTTTTTATGGTCAAACATCATAACCAACAGTAACACCACTGAAGAAAAGATTATTGCAAGTCTAAACTCCAAATAAACAGTCCAAGTTGCCAGATCACTGAACAACTTGCTCAAATAATAGTATAGATATACAAAATATATCAAAGCACACTCTCTTATAGTAAACAGTCACGCTAATCTGAGACGCACACTCCAACACTAAATTCACAATTTTAAGTAATATATAAACAAACAATGACGCTATCCATTACACTAATGCTGTAGTAGCACTAAATCACACTATTAATTATATAAAGTCACACTAATAAGTATATAAAGGGATAGGGAATAACTAAAGAAAAGGCAAAAGGCCTAAGAGCAACTGGTCTGAAAATGACCAACTCGTCAAACTCTAAAAGAATTTCAAGGCTAAGCAGCCCAAAAAGCAGTACAAATGTAAGTTTTCTTATCTAATAATAACTATCAGCAAAAATGCCCAAAAAGGAAGATAAATATAAATAACTGGCCTGAGCTCTCCAGACTACCTCCGATCTGTTGCAGTGGCAAACTAGATCTGAGGTAGGACAGAGAGCATCAGGGGATAGGGACCTGGCCTCGAGCTACTTGGAGATTTTTAGCTAGTAAAGCGGCTTATTATTTTTCCTCAACTTTGCTCTAAAAGGAGATGTACATAAACAGCCGACATACAGAAGCAGTCAGCCATCTTAGGTTATGAAGAATCCCTGCTCAGTTGCTCCCAAAAGGTTCTAGAGATGGGGCAAAAAAGCAGCACTACTGTCATTCTAGGAGGATTTCATGAGCCTTAGAAAATCAGCAAAAGCTACGATCCTTACAAGAGGAGCTAGCAAGAAAACAGGAATCTATATCCTAGTTTGCTTCTAGCATGCAGGACCTCTCCTTTCAGAAACAGAGAGGCGGGGCCAATACCTCTAGCGAACAGATGAAGGCTTCCTGTGCTCATATTATCCTGGAAAGGGGCAAAAAGCAAAACGTCAAGCACAAAATGCAAAGA
>NC_056749.1:268875016-268929988 GCF_019279795.1 Protopterus annectens
GCCCAGCAATTTTTTCAACATCTTTAACCAGGAGAATCTCACTGAGGGATGCTGTACTCCACAATTGGCCCCTGTATCTTCTATCTGCAAGTCTACCCTCCAACCCCCCCCCCCCCCCCCAATTCCTGCAGAAAGCAGCCTGGTTGAAGCAAAGTCATCCTCATTGAACTTTATTGGCCTCAGCAGATTTGGTTTCCCTTCCTTTGGCTTCACCTACAGTATCTACCTTGGATTCTGGATCCAACTCCATACCTTCTGTCCCACACTGGAATGGTTCACCTGGACATCTCAAACCTCAGACTAGTTTCTCTAGTTCCCTTTAATAGCCAAACAATCAATGCTCTCTTCCCCTGTCCAAATAACTTCCATAAACCTACCAGGAAACTCTACAGTAGAAAATGGAAAAGGCTCTTGCGGGGCACTCTCCTGCTAAGACCCCTTTATAAGGACCCCACTCTGCCATGGGATTTAAATTTGGTGCTACAAGCCTTAATTCATTCTCCCTTTGAGCTAGCAGCTAAATGTAATCTAAAATTCCTGATCTGGAAAACTATTCTAGTCGGAATTACATCAGCTAGAAGAATATTAGAACTTCAGGCATTCTTCTGAACCTCCATATTTGATTTTTCATAAGGACAGGATATTGCTACACACCAGTCCTTCCTTCCTAAGGTGATCAGAATCCAACCTCAAGCAATCCATGAACTTGCCAGTTTTCTTTCCTCAATTTGCAAATAAAGGTGTATATCTGTTGCACTTATTGGATATCCATAGACAATTAACAAAGCAAATTGCTAAGATAGATCAGCTATTTGTCTCCTTTGCACATACTAAATTGGGAAAATCATTTACAAAGGTAACCCTAGCTAGATGGTTGATGGATTATATATTATCTATAACAAGTTGAATCTCTGCTTACCAAAACCTTTAAATGCTCATTGAACCAGATCTATGGCAACTTCTGTCGTTCAGTCTAGAGCTTCCACGAAGCATTTATGTGCGGCTGCAACTTGGTCAAATCCTCATACCTTTATCATTCATTACAAAGTGGATCTGGTCTCGAGGGTAAGAGCAGTCTTTGGCTCAACCGTACTGAGGAGCATCCCTTCTTACAGTCCACCTAGGCTTTCAAGTAGCTGGGGATTCTGTCCCATTAGTTGAGGAATGAATGAAAATTGACATCGGATAAAGAAGCTATGTATTCACCATAACGTTCCATCTGTGTTGTCCATTTTCATTCTTCCTCACCTCCCCACCCACCCACCACCTTCCCTTTTATCACTGGGTAGCTGTTAGTACCATTGTTGGTACGTCTGTTCCTTCGTTCTTCCTACTGCTTACAGGATAACTTTACCCTCCCATTGTTGGTAGCTTAGAAAAAGTCTGTTTCTCTCTAATTTTTTTTCTTGTAATTAAGGCTGATAAACCCACTGGGTTTAAGAAATGCACTTACTGTGGGCACAAGATCCTTGAACCGTATGCCCACGGGGAGTGCATCTATTGGCTGGATGCTTCACACTTAAATACAGACCATTGTATTTGGGCAGGATTTAGTTTTCTGACCCTTGGTGACCATTATAACAAACAGGTCCTAAAGGGCTTGCTACCATCTTCTTCCCCTTCTGTTCCAAGGGCTCAGGCCACCCACAAAATACCAAAGATCCCTTTCAGAGGCAAAGGAATCTCTTAAGTCTACTTCTTCTTTGGGCCCTCCTACTAAAGTTTAAAAAAAATCGGATCTGACATCCTTTGATCCAAAATGAAAACAGTAGGATGTGACGTTTTATCTGACACTTTCCCATTCTGTGTCTCCAGTGACCTCGTCCCCATGGTTCTCTCCAGTGCTTCTCTCCAAGACTCTTCTCACTTCCTACAAGTGACCCTGAGGAAAAGAGTCTTGGGCCCCAAACTACTGCTACTTCCATCATGTTCTCTAGCTTCAGAAAGGCTCCTGAAGTGGATTGGGTGATTAAGTTCCTCAGAGCTCAGATTCAGATGTTATCCCAGCTCCATTTCCCATTGGATCTGTGAGCCTCCCTTTTGTTTCCCATACTATGATTTTTCCCTGTCTGATTTGACAGGCAATTTCAAAGCCTTCAATTTCAAGAAACCCAAGAATGTCTGCATCAGATCTGATTACCGCTAGGTCTTTGATTCACTGCTTCCCTGACTTGATCAGTACCGATTTTTCCTTGGACCAGGGCAAGTCTCGGAGCAGAAGTGTTGGCACTGGGTCCAACTCTGATTGTCTGAGCTGTCCTTGCCCCTCGGGGCCTCAGTATTGAACAGCTCTTGTCCAACTCCCCTTTCAAGGCAGGGGTCAGGGCATGGTGGCATTGGGAGCTTCGGTGCCTGTGAGGTCAGTTACGGTTTCTCATGTTACTTCTGGGGTGTGCAGTAGTGCAGCGATTAACATGGTCTCACAGCAAGAGGCTCTCTGGTTCGATTCTTGGCTGGGGTGCCTTCTCTGCAGAGTCTGCATGTCCTCCCTGCATTCTTGTGAGTTTTTTCCCACATTCCAAGGACATGCATCTGAAGCTTTTCTGCCCGGGCCTTCGCTGAAAAATGGGCTCTCTTCCAGTTGGACTTTCCCAGTAAACAAATGTTAAATAAAACTTTAAATTCTCTTTTTGAGGTAGTGGAAAGGGTTTTCTCTCATCCAAAAGACATAGCTACTCTTCTTCCGATCCTACAGCCTTGCCGCCATTGGGTCTGAGCTCTGATGATCTTAGCCCCATCACATAGGGACATCTATCAAGTGCCCAGACAATCCCCTTTGAGTACATTCCCTTCTCTTCGGGCACCTCTCCAGACCATCCCACTGAGGACGCTCACCTTAACACCTCTCCAGACATCCAGCTGAGGAGGTTTCACATAAGAGAACGTGCAAGAGGAGAGATGGACTTTCCTCAGGAGTCTCTCACTGAAGACACTAACTTTGGTGAAGGGGAGGGGTCCCCAAGGTCTCCACCTTTAGAGACATTTTGCAAATTTTTAGGCAGAAAGGTGTGTATGGTCCTCAGATTCCCCTTCCAAGGAGGAGTCAGTGCTCCTGGAAGCTTTTGGGTCAGTCCCATCTATATCTTGGTTGACTCACCGGCTGAGCTTATAGATCTAGTCTCTCACCAGAAGTGAAAGGAACTAGATACTGTAGAACCCATTCCCTGTTGTCCTTAAGTTCCTTGCCATCCCATAAGTACAGGCCACAGTGGAGGAAGGGGGTCCTTGTTAACGCTATGGTTGTGGCAGCAGCCACAAAGAAGGAGCTAACGGCTCATTTGAACATCCCCATAAGAGTGAATCCAGTTCATTGGCAGATTAGGGAAGTGCATGTATGCCTCTGCGACCTTTGTTTTAAGGTCTCTGAACTACTTGGCACATTCAACTAGGCTGCAGTGGGAAAGAGCTTTCCACATCAAGCACATCTCTGTAGAGGATTACAAGAAGTCTTTACAGTTGGCCACTCTTCTGTCCATATCTAATGCATCCATGAGGTTAATTTCCCATGCTGCTGAGCGTACCTCACGGGTGGTTGGTTTAGGCTGAGCTGTTAGACATGCCTGGATGCACTTGTGCGATTTTGCAGAGCCTTTCAAGTCTTTATTCATCAATGATCCCTTTAATGGATTTTTCTTGTTTGGCCCCATGCTTTCTTAGACTGAAAAGGATGGAAAGACCTTGTTTGCCCTAAGGATATATCTTTTTCTCAGCAATCCTCTTCCAGGAACAGACAGAGGTAGGAAAATGTGATTCCAGAAATCCCAGGGTCCTTTCTAAGGTTCATGTGAGGATATCACCCGCAGATGGGGTGTTCTAATAGAAGACGCCGTCCTTGCAGCAGGGGAGACGTGCAGAACCAGGGTTTCAGAGAGACTCTTCATATAAACCCTTTTAGTGCTCCTGCAAGGTTGCCCAACTACCCACCCGTGGAAGCAGTAAGAGACTCTTCTCTGCAATCCACACGCCTGAGCATCAATCACAAAAGATACTTTGGTGCAGAAAATCATTTCCATAGGTTATTTCATAACCTTCTCACAAATTCCCCCAAACAAAAGGAAAAGGCTCCTTGATGTTCCACCCAGTCAGAGGGAGGCAGCAGCTCTAGAAATTCAAAAGCTGCTATCAGCAGCATATTATTGGATTGCTTAAACAGAAAATTATGTTGATTCCTGATTGTGCTGAAAATAAGGATTTATAGGATTTAATGCATTCTGCTGAACAAGTTGGTAAACATGCGTTGCAATGTGGTTTTGATTCACTAGAGGCATCTTGCAGGACTGCTGTAACTGGGTCTGTACTTAGAAGGCATGCTTGGCTTAAGGAGCAATCCTTGCCAGATAATATTAAAGCAAAATTACTGGATACTCCCTTAAATCAGGACCGCCTGTTTGGCAACAAGGCAGAAGAATTTCTTAAAAAGATGGAGGAAAAAGCTAAATCTGTGCAAACCGATTTTTTTGTAAGTACAAGAGCATCCAGGCTTCAGTCCCAGGGTATGCACAGGACTAAGCAGTGGGGGGGGGGGGGGCCTCCACTTCTAAACCTGGGAGTAATAAAACTCCCGCTATGGTAAACTGTCTCAATGACTTCTTTTTAAAACTTCCAAGCACTTCTCAACTGACTGCCCCTTTGGGGGGAAAGATTGCACTTCATGCAAAGAACTGGGGACTCATTACCCAGGACAAATGGGTTTTAAATAATGTCCCAAGGATACAGATTTCACTTCCGGCCAACCGCTTGGAGCTGGTAATGTGTGGATCTACCTCCAAATCAGTGGGCAGAGGCCCAAAAGCAAGTCCTCCCTCTCAAGCATAGGGGTTATTCAATTGGTACCAGAAGAGGAAAAGGGACAAGGTTTCTACTCGAGACTTTTCCTGGTACCCGGAAAAGACAATTCATGGCGGCTGATCCTGGACCTGTCCACTCTAAACACCTTTTTGGTGATTCTAAAATTCAAGATGCTGAGTCTTCACCAATTGCTTCCTATGCTACGCAAAGATGCCTGGTTGGCAACACTAGATTTTAAAGGAAGCATACCTGCACATCCCAATCAGGGTATTTTGCAGAAGATACGTATGCTTCAAAGCAGGCTACATGCACTATCAGTTCTCTGCACTGCCCTTTGGCTTATCTACTCTGCCCAGGGTATTCACAAAGTGCCTGCTCCAGTCATTGCATTTTGCAGGCAAAGAAATATTCAAATATACCCATACCTGGATGATTGTCTAATTCAGGCAGAAAACCAGGACATACTTTTGAATCTGGCTTTTGTACAAAGGGTGCTAACTTGTCTGGGGTACACCATATATACAAAAAGAAATAACACCTGGTACCCTGTCAACAAATTATATTCCTTTGAGCAAGCTTGAATACAACTTCCCAGATGGCTTTCCTCACGCCAGAGAAACAAATGCACTTGACAGACTTCTTCAGACAAGTGACCACAAAAACCCTGCTATCTGCAAGGCAAATACTACAAGCCTTGGGGTTCATGGCCTCCTGCATTCTTCTAATTCCATATGCAAGACTGCATATGAGAATCTACAATGGTATCTAAAAAGCCTATGGTGTCAGCATTCCCAGGATCTAGAAGCAATGATTCCTATCATACCTTGCCTACGCCTAGAGTTCCTTTGGTGGGCAGAGGCCTGCCACCAAGACAAGGGACTACCATTCACACTACCCCCTGCCGCCCAAACCCTAACAGACTCATCAGATTATGCATGGGGGGGGCGAACCTGGCAGGGAAGTGTATTCAGGGCAAATGGAACCCAAGTCAAATGCACCTGCACATCAATCTACGAAATGTTAGCTGTACAGAATGCTCTGACAGCCTTCAAGGACCGCATTCTTCCAGGACAATTTAATGGTAAAGACTGGTAACACCACTGTTACGTGGTACATAAACAAGCAGGGGGGGGGTACACATTCTTACTCCCTCTGCAGACTGGCCATGGCATTGTGGAACACAGCCTTGAGCTACCAAGTGCATGTACAAGCTGAATTCCTGCCAGGAAAACTAAATACCCTGGCAGATGGACTAAGCAGAAATCTCATGGACCCACAAGAGTGGAAACTGGAACCAAGGATTTTCAACATGTTGACAAGCAAATGGGGGAGCCCACCTGTTTGCCTCCCCCCAGAACTATCATTTGGAAAAATTTTGCACAAGGACTTGCCACAGACAAGTTTGCAAAGTGGATGCTCTGCCCCTCGGCTGGAAAAACCTAACCGTTTACGGCTTTCCTCCTCTGCCTCTGCTCTCTAAAGTACTACTAAAGATAAACCAAGGACGATTTTGATTGCACCAGACTGGCCATATCAACACTGGTACCCCCTCCAGCGCAGTGTCACTATGGGCCCCATGGCACCTGCCTCAGACTCCTACTCTGCTGTCTTAGCAGGAGAACAAGATTCTGCACCCTCGGATTCAAATACTGAACCTAGCAGCCTGGCTAATTACCTAATCTCTCCTTTACCATCCCTCAGTAAACCAGTGATGAATATTATTTTAGAGGCAAGGAGGCCTAGTACTAGAAAATATTATGCTGAAAAATGGAAAAGATTCTGTGCCTGGAACCATTCTCAAGGTATGAGCACAACAGTGCCCCAATTTACCTCAGATTTCTCAGTACTTAACTGAGATGCTTCACAAAGGCCTGTCTTTTTCCTCAATAGAAATTTGCACCTCGGCCATTTCAGCTCATTATAACACAGAACCTCCCCTCTTCTCTCATCCACTGCTCAAGCAGTTCCTCAGAGGGCCCACAAAATTTAAGACCACCCAGGAGAGATCCAACTCCAGCCTGGGACCTTCTCTTTGTATTGGAGAAATTCACCGTTCCTCCTTTCGAGCCAGCTGCTACTGCAGATTTAAAATTCTTTTTTTGGAAAACAGCTCTCCTTTTATCAATCACTTCAGCAGGAAGGGTATCTGAATTACAGGCCCTTATGGCAGTGGAGCCTTTCATCATTTTTCATGTGGACAGGATGTCCCTCAGGACCAATCCCTCTTTCATGCCAAAGGCGGTATCCAGTGTGGCCCTTAATCCGTCCATTATTTTTCCAACCTTCTTTCCTAATCCACAGAACAAAGGGGAACGGATACTGCACTCCTTAGATGTGCACAGACAACTTAGATTCTACTTGGACAGGACTAAACCTCAAAGGAAATCTGTTGGTGACATTTGCTGCAGGGACAGAGGGGAAGGCTATTTCAAAGCAAACCATCTCCTAATGGATAGGCCATTGCATTTGTTTCTGCTATAAGCACCATGGAAAACCTATTCCACAGGGGATCAGACCCCACTCAACCAGGGCTGCATCTACCTCTACAGCTTTTCTCAGAGGCGTACCTACCAGGGACATCCTAGAAGCTGCTACCTGGAGTTCTGTACATACTTTCACCAAGCATTACCACATGCCAATTTTCTCTTGCCAGTCTTGCAGGGCCTTATAGCTGGTCCTAATGCTATCTAAATTCTTCCTCCCATCCTTAGCTTTGGGAATCTACCCAAATGTGATGACTGCAACAACGAAACATAAAGAACATAGTACAGATGTTCATAGTGTTGCCCTGCTGCAGTCATCACACTTGGGTTATCCTGCCGTCAGGCGGTCCCGCAGTCTGCCCGAATTCCAAAGTCTTGGTCCGGCGTCGGTTGCTGTCACTTCTTCCCTGACGTCAGTGCACTAGGGGTATACAAGAGGCATCCAACGCCATTTTCTTCAGTCTTTCTTGCAGCACGGTGCCCGAAGCAGAAGCAGTTCGCAAGTGCCGGTTGGCCGACACCTGAGATTTTCGAATCGAGTTTCAGTCCGAAGTCTTCAAAGTGAAGTAACCCGTTGGGGAACATTTTCTTGCCTCAGTCCGATGTCAGAAAAAGTTAACAATTGCATTTCTTGTGGGAAGCAAATACCTCACAAGGACTTTTATTCTTATTGTATACCTTGCCTAGGCCCAGACCACGACGTTACTGGTTGTCTGTTTTGTGCTAGGTTCAATAAGTGAACTATTAAGGGACGCTTTGATTTCGCACAACACTACTTCAGTAGGAAGTTTAATTACACTATGCCGTCGGAGCAACCGACTACCGGCATGTATAAAAAAACGCAAAGATAGACAGGCAGCCTAGATCCAAGCCAGACTCCGAGGCCTCTGCTGGGCCAGTCGCCGGTTCTCCGGTTTTCAGTGAGGCGCCTACGCAGCCCCTGGCTACCGCGGAATCGGAACCCCCAGACTGCTTCGGATTCTCTAGCAGAGTGTTCTAGGCCAATGCAGCCATTTTCTTTAGGCCCTACCGACGACATTGCAGAAGTAGAAGCCGGTGCTGTAGAAACACGTTCGGTTTCAGAAGGTGTCTTCAGACAGACTACTCTCACCATAAAATCTTATGCTAAGCTTAAGACTCCTCTAAAACCAAAAAAGACTGCACTTCAGTCTCCAGTTCAAGGCCCCATGCCTAAGAAACAGATGCTTAAAATGGCTGAAGATTTGATTTCTTTAATCAGTGGTTCCCACCCCCCCCCCCCTCGACAAAAGGCCTAGACAAGAGGAGGATTATTCCTCCTCTGATCAAGTGTCTATTTCCTCAGGCTCCTCTGAGGAGCAGGATTACTCTTTTCCCCCTTATGAAGATTCTGATGCTGAAGATTCAATTCCCTCAGCTTCTCCCCCTGAAGACTATTCCTTTGGGGAAACCTTACATATACCATGCAGGAACATTTCCACTGGGAAGGACAGGACTACTCCGACTCAAAGAAAAGGCTCCGAGAGTTTCTTTTACTTCCCCAGCACAGACCACTTGCTATACCCCTGATCATGTTAAAGCAAAGTTACTAGATGCACCCTTACAGCAGGATGCATTATTTGGGGTTAAAGCACAAGAGGTTTTAAAGAAAATGGAGAATAAGGGAAATCTATGCAGACAGTCAAAGATTTCTTACAGGTACAGCCCCACGCTTCAGCAGAAATTGGCCAACAAATAATTGGTCCTTTCCAGATTCTGACAGACCACAGAGGGGTAAATACAGGCGCCCAAGGGGCAGAGGACAAGCACAAATCCCTTACAAACCTCAACAATGGGGCACTGCAACACAGAAGGGAGGAGAAGACAGGTCCCAAACTACTAGAAGGCAAACACAATGACTTAAACCTCAAACTGCCAAGCAAAACTCTCTTGGCAGCTCCCTTGGGAGGAAAATTAGCACTTTTGCGGACAACTGGCACATCGTCACAAAGGACAAATCGGTCCTAGACATTCTCACAAGGATACAGATTTAATTTCCACACCTTGCCAAGGATAAAAGGAATGCCAAACCTGCCACAAAATCAATGGGCAGAGGCGCAAAAACAAATTGCAGCTCTCATGGACATGAGAGCCATTCAACTGGTACCTACACAGAAGCAAGGCCAAGGATTTTACTCAAGGCGCTTTCTAGTCCCCAGAAAGGACAATGCTTGGAGACCCATTCTGGACCTTTCAATTGTAAACACCTTCTTGCAAGTACCCAAATTCAAGATGCTAACACTACAGCAGCTTCTTCCCATGTTGGGCAAGAAAGCTTGGCTAGTAACGTTGGACCTCAAGGAGGCATACCTGCATGTCCGTATCAGACAAAATTGCAGAAGATACCTCCGTTTCATTGCAGGTTCAACCCATTACCAATTCTCTGCACTGCACTGTGGCTTATCTACTGCACCCAGGGTCTTCACAAAATGCCTGGCACCAGTAATTGCATACTGCAGACAAAGAGGAATTCAAACATACCCATACCTGGACGACTGCCTCATCCAAGCAGAAAGCAAGGACATTCTCTTAAAACATCTGGCTTTTGTAAAACACCTAAGTTGCCTAGGGTACACAGTAAACGAAATGAAATTAGAACTAGTGCCCTCACAAAATGACATTCCTGGGTGCCAGCTTGAATGCAACGGCCCAGATGACTTATCTGACGCCAGACAAACTGCTATAACTCAATACTTCAAAACAATGGCAACAAAGACCCAACTCCCTGCAAGAAAAATTCTGCAGGCCTTGGGCTTCATGGCATCTTGCATACTACTAATACCATTTGCAAAACTGCATATGAGGAAATTACAATGGTACCTAAAAGAGTATGGACTCAACACAGCCACAGCTTGGAAACAATGATACCTCTCATTCCCTGCCTTCAACAGGAGTTTCTATGGTGGTCACAGGCATGTCACCTCAACAAGGGTCAGCCTTTCACCTTACCCCCAGCCAGGCAAGCTATGACAACAGATGCATCTGTCTACGCCTGGGGGGCACACATGGCAGGACGGTGCGTTCAAGGCATATGGACTGCAGATCAAAGGAATCTGCACATCAATCAAAAAGAAATGCTAGCTGTACAGAATGCCCTGACAGCCTTCAAGGACCTCTTACATCCAGGACAGCTTACAATAAGGACAGACAACACCACAGTAATGTGGTACATAAACAAACAGGGGGTACACACTCCTACCCTCTGTGCAGGCAAGCAATGACGTTGTGGAACACAGCACTGGCTTACCAAGTTCAATTACAAGCTCAATTCCTGCCAGGAAAAAATAACACATTGGCAGACGACCTAAGCAGAAACATCATGGATCCCCACGAATGGAAACTGGATCCACGAGTATTTGCAATAACTCAAAAATGGGGGTACCCAGACATAGTTTTGGGGGCTGGCAAACAGGTCTATCAGCTAACAAAATTTTACACAAGGACATTTCACCATCAAGCTTGGAAAGTAGACGCACTCTTTCAGTTGGAAAATGCTGACAGTATACGCCTTCCCTCCATTGCC
This sequence comes from Protopterus annectens, assembly GCF_019279795.1. Classification (NCBI taxonomy): domain Eukaryota; kingdom Metazoa; phylum Chordata; order Ceratodontiformes; family Protopteridae; genus Protopterus; species Protopterus annectens. The sequence continues at coordinate 268,885,829 of NC_056749.1, forward strand.
CCTTCTCACAAAGGTGCTGCTGAGTCAGAATGGAGAGACCCCGAAATGATGCTCATTACTCCAGACTGGCCACGCCAGCACTGGTACCCACTATTAAGGAATATGGCTCAGGGCCCACCATGGATTTTACCACAAATTACTCATCTGCTCGCACAGCAAGATGGTCAGATTCTGCACAGCCGGCTCAAAACTTTAAATTTGGCTGCATGGCAAATCACCTAAGCAACCAGCCAGCTCCTCTTTCACAAGCTGTTGTAGATGTCATTCTGGAAGCCAGGAGGCCCAGCACCAGGAAAGCCTACTCAGACAAATGGAAAAAGTTTTGCGCCTGGAACCAAGCTAAAGGTCAAAATACCCTTCAGCCTGACATACCTCAGATTCTACAATATTTAACTGAGATGTTACACAAAGGGCTTTCTTTTTCATCTATTAAAATCCACTTTTCAGCTGTTTCAGCTCACTACAGCACGGATCCTCCCTTATTTTCACATCCACTTCTAAGGCAGTTTCTCAGAGGGGCCAAAAACATTAGGCCTCCCAGGAGAGCACCAACACCAACTTGGGACCTCAATTTTGTTCTGGAAAAACTTGTGCTACCTCCTTTTGAACCAGCTTTCTCAGCTGACTTACAGTTTATATCCTGGAAAACTGCCCTGCTGCTAGCAATTACTTCAGCCAGAAGAGTCTCAGAGCTTCAGGCACTAATGGCAGTAGAGCCTTTCCTCATTTTTCATCAAGACCGAGTTTCTCTACAAACTAACCCCTCCTGTATGCCTAAGGTGGTATCCAGTGTGGCTCTAAATCAAACCATCCATTTACCCACCTTCTTTCCAAATCCACAGAACAAAGGAGAAAGACTCCTGCATTCCTTGGACATTCACAGGCAGCTATGTTACTACTTGGATAAAACTAAGGTTTTCAGAAAATCTGACCAGCTTTTTGTATCCTATGCTACAGCATCACAAGGAAAGGCCATCTCAAAACTTACCATTTCCAAATGGATAGGACATTGCATACGTTTTTGCTACACTCACCATGGAAAACCAGTTCCTGCTAGCATAAGGCCCCACTCTACCAAGGCAGCAGCTACATCTACAGCCTTCCTCAGGGGGGTGCCAACCAAGGATATTCTGGAAGCTGCAACTTGGAGTTCAGTACACACCTTCACCAAACACCATCACTTACCTCTTTACTCTAAGACTAGAGCTGGCTTTGCCACTGCAGTTTTGCAGGGCCTTCTAGCCTCCTCTAACCCTGTTTGACTCCACCTCCCATCCTTAGCTTTGGGATTCTACCAAAGTGTGATGACTGCAGCAGGGTAACACGATGAACATAGTACAGTTTTGTACCTACCATAAATGTAGGTGTTCGAGTGTATACCCTGCTGCAGTCCAGGTTAGCCTCCCTCCATCCCCTCTGACCTAACTAAAGCCTTTCAATACCTTAAAATCTGATACAACCTTTGTGTTGTATTTGCTTATAGCTGGAGGTATGTTTTGTTTGTGCTAAACTTTTATTATTGGTGCTATCTACTGACCACCTTTTGGGGGGGCACCTGACATCTGGGGCAAGAAAAACTGAAGAAAATGGCGTTGGATGCCTCTTGTATACCCCTGGCGCACTGACATCAGTGAAGAACTGACAGCAACCGACGCCGGACCAAGACTTTGGAATTCAGGCCGACTGTGGGACCGCCTGACGGCAGGATAACCCAAGTGTGATGACTGCAGCAGGGTATACACTCTAACATCTACATTTATGGTAGGTACAAAACTGTACTTTGTGTACACTTACCATAAATGTAGATGTTCGAGTGTATTCACTGTTGCAGTCCTGGTTACCCTCCCTCCAGCCCCCTGACTTTTTTTGGCTATACCTCTTCTTTCCTTTACAACGCTTAAAAGCTTTTTGGTGTATTTGCTTTTTCGTTGGAGGTATAACCTTGTATATTTATAAATTTAATTGCTTCCCATTAGGGGGGCACCTGACATCTGGGGCAAGAAAAACTGATGTAATGACATCGGCTGCATGTTTTATACCCTGACGACCTGACGTCATGAAAGAGGAGACGGCAACTGACGTAGGACCCAAGACTTTGTTAATCAGGCCGACCTGAGGGCTACTGCAAGCATATCACCCAAATGTGATGACTGCAACAGTGAATACACTCTAACATCTACATTTATGGTAAGTGTACACAACTGTACTTTCTTCTGTCCCCAGTAGCCACTGTAACTACAGATGTCTCCCAACTGAGGTAGGAGGTATTTATTGAGGCATACTGTCCAAGCCACATGGTTCCCAGGTGAGACCAATTCACATATGTGTCCTAGAGATGAGAGCAGTCCTCCTAACTTTGCAAGCCTTCCAGGATGCCCTTCTTGGAACAGTTGCAATTCAAACTGATATGTCTGTCATTTGATCCATCAACAACTGGGGGGGCCCGATCTTATCACCTTTGAGTGGCAGTGAGTGTGGCAGTCTCTTCCAACCACTTTCTTATGGCAATGCACATCCTGGGGAAATAGTGTGCTAGCTGACAAACTCAGCAGGTCCATTCTGATGCCTCACAAGTGTTCTCTCAATCAGTTAGCGGCAGAGAGGATTTTTCTGTCTGAGGTCAACCTTGCCGCAATCTCTCTGCATCTCCCCACAGCAAGTGCAGCAGGATGTCCTTCAAGAATGCAACTGCAGTAATAACATATGGGTTGTCCTGCCTCAGGCAGCCCTTCGGTCGGCCGGATTCCAAAGTCTGGGTCCGACGGCTGATGTCGCATTTCTCTCCGACGTCAGAGCGGCTGGAGTATATAAGCATCAGCCGACGCCATCTTCTTCAGTCTTTCTTGCCGCACGGTGCCCGAAGCAGAAGCAGTTCGCAAGTGCCGGTCGGTCAGCTCCTGTATTCTTCGATTCCGAAGTCATCAAAAAGCTAAGTACCCCGTTGGGGACCTTTTCTTGCCTCAGCCGATGTCAGAAATTACTGAAAAAGTAAATAATTGTTTGTCTTGTGGTAAACAAATACCTCATAAGGATTTCCACTCTTACTGCCTTCCTTGCCTTGGCCCAGACCACGACGTCTCAGCCTGTGCCGCCTGTGCTCGCTTCAACAAGCGCACTCTAAGGCGCCGGGTGGAGTTCGCTGACGACTTTTTCGGCAAAAAATTCGATTATTCAATGCCGTCGGAACTACCGACATCGCAGACTCCTAAGAAACGAAAAGACTGGGACCGACATCCTCGGCCCGCGTCTTCCTCCGACACCACGCCAAAACCTACCGCGAGTGCCCCGGTTCCCTCTGAGGCGGTTATTTCACCATTTCACCACTTCACCACTCCGAACCGAAGACACCACATTACCGATACCTCCGACACCGGAGGCCACACCGACGCCAGTTATTGATTTTCCTCTGGATACTGAAACCGAGGAAATGCCCGAGACCATTGCTGTGGATAAGGTCACTCCTGCACGTGGAGCTGCTAGGCCTCCCATGCCCATGTCTATCAAGGCCTACACATGTGCTAAGGCAGCCAGCAAGACCAAGCACCTTTCTGCTAAAGCCTTACCTCAGCCTACTCCTGAAACACAAATCATGACTATGGCCGCAGACTTAATTTCCATGATCAGAGGTTCACAAGCCCATCCTAAGAGAGGATCCCAGCCTCCTCCTGATAAGAGGCCCTGGGTCGAACCCTCTGACCCTCTCCCTTCAGATGAAGATTCTGAGGACTCTGTCCACTCCGACAGCCAGGAAGAGCCCTTCCAGGAAGAGCCCTTCCAGACCTGTGAGGACTCAGATGCAGAGGACTCCATTCCCTCGGCCTCCCCTCCTGAGGATATTTCTTTTGGGGAAGTTCTGCATTCCATGAGGGAACATTTCAAGTGGCAAGGCCAGGAATATTCTGATTCCAGAAAGCGCCTTCGAACCTTCCTTAAAAAGCCCCAACACAGGCCTTTAGCTATACCTCCTGTGCTTGATGTTTTGGATGATTTATACTCTGACTCCAGTGTTACCCCTGATACTCTTCCTCCTGCTCCTCCCAAGCCGGACAGGTACTATAGGGTCCCAGAAACACATTCTCATTTCTTTAGAGCCCATGCTGTTGATTTAGAAACAATTTCTCAGGGACCGAAAGGGGTTTCAGCTACCACCTCCAAAAATCCTTTGCCTTCCAACAGGGAAGCTAGGTCATTAGAGAGATGGGGAAAGAAGGTTTACACCTCCACTACTTTAACTATGAGAGCTCTCAATTGTCTTCTTTCATATGTTTCAATATCAGGATTTCCTGTTGGATGATTTACAGAAAACATTGGCCTCTCCTGAACCTTTAGATACCATCTCTGAGGGAGTCTGATAGAGATACTCTAGTCCATGTTTGGCCCTATGGTCTCCTTTATGCCTTCCACCCCCCCACCCCACCCCCGTTACCTGTTTTTCCCAAATTCATACAGAAAGCACTTCATTTGAAGAGCACAGTTATCCTTATTGCCCTTTTTTGGCCTTTGCAAGTGTGATTTCCTTTCCTTTTGTCTCACCATCTATATCTACCCTGGATACTGGACCCCAGTCCAGACCTTCTCTCTCATCCCATAGTGATGGATCACCCGAACATTCCAGGCCTCCAGTTGACTGCATGGTTTCTCTAATTCCACTGTTGGATAATGCAGCCTTTCCTCCCTTGTCTGACAGATATTGCTATCTTCCCATAAAGCCTCTGCCAGGAAGATCTACAGAAGTAAAGGGAAGTGGTTTTCTGTTTGGGCTCTCCAGAGAATTGGATCCCTTCACTACTCCTTCTGCTGTCCTGGAGTTTTTAGCATCTATTATTCAAGAAGGATCTAGTTTCTCTACTATCAAACTGCAATTGGCAGCCATATCTAATTTTCATTCAGGTGAAAACGCTTACTATTTAGCTTCACCAAAATTGTTTAAGGCTTTCTTTAAAGGTACCTTTTTGCTTAGACCCCCAGTGAAGGAACCTACACCACCCTGAGATTTAACATTTGCTGCAAGGTTTGACTCTGTCCCTTTGAACCACCAGCTAAATCTGACTTATAAGAAAGGCAGTAAAATTGTTATCTGCGAGATGTTTGCAAACTCTAGTCTGTTCTCCAGATCTCCGCATCTTGTATGGACCAATCTGTCCTCCTTGCCTGAAGTAGCATCAGAGAATAATAATAATAATAAAGCCAATAATTTGCTTGTTTTCTTTCCCAGTTTTACTAAAGAAGGTGAATATGTGCCGGATGTACATATCCGTTTTTGTCTCCATAGAATGAAAGATCTCAAAGTCAGAGCAATTGTTTGCCTCTTTCAAGTGGATTCACCAGTTTCTAAAATTACCATAGCCAAGTGGCTGGCTGATTGCATTTCCTATGTTTACAGTCATAGAGGTCTGTCCCTACCCAGACCCCCTAAAGCACACTCCAGGTCAATGGGCTGCATCATCCACTTTATCGTAGGTCTAATAAATTGGGTTAGCAAGATGTATCTTACACTCCAACCCCGTTCCCTTCTGTTTAATTGGGTGCTTTTGTTTCTCCAGGTTTGAATGAACTATTGTGATTGGGTGAGTCAAGGTACTGCGGATAGTTCTTCCTGTGTGTATTCTATTAGTCAGGGACTTGGGGACACGCACGTACAGTAATCTAGCCTTTGACCATCGTGTGCCTGCAGTAGTGAGGAAATCATTCTATGTTGTGCAACTTGTAAAGAAAGGTGTGGCATCCATGTCCAAGGAACTCATTGTTCCACTGTATTAGGAATTCATCAGACCTGTCAAATACAGTACCCCCTTTGGTATGTACCTAACCAGGCATATCCAACAACGAACTTCCACAGAAGTTCCTCACTAAATGAATACCTGGCGTAAATAACATGTCCAGTGCAAACCGCCTCAAGGCCCTATCCCTGTATTCTGTCTCCTACAGGCTGTTGAGGGGAGATCTAGGCCTGGCGCATACAAGGCATTGTCAGACCCCACTCTGATAGACTTCTGTATATCTGCAAAACAGCACCAAAATTACCCATTCTAAATACATAAACCTTGCCTGTGGTATAGGACCTACTGGAGAGACTGGCATGTATCCCAGAGATGATTACTTCTCTAGAACAGACTCCCCATCCTTGTGAAGCAGCGTTCCTCCCTAACCCAGTTCAGGTGTAACTTGGACAATTGGATGGGGAATATGAAGTTCATCCCTGGTTTGGCAGCTGTCCCTAATGTAAGTGGTTTGTCTTCTAGGCCTCTGCTGGTAAATATTACACCTCCCAAACCCCTGCGTACACTTGTCAAGGATACCAGAACCTGTCCGGGTTGGGATGCATGGCTTGGCTTAAAAATGCTCTTGTGGTCTTCAGCCTAGTTAAACAACCCTGAACCTATTTATAGTTAGTGATTAGTAATTAATTTTTTGCACTGATGAAGGCTGTGGCCAAAACCGGTCTGCTTTCTTCTTGAAATGCATGGAATAAATATAATGTATTTTACACTGACAGTAGTGCTGACCGATGTTTGTGGTTGGATTGTCTTTCTTACCCAACAAATTGGGTTCACCAGTTTCTAAAATTACCTTAGCCATGTGGCTGACTGGATTGCATTTCCTTTTACAGTCAGCAAGGCCTGTCCCTAGCCAGACCCACGTAAAGCACACTCCAGGCCTGTGGCTACATCATCCACTTTCTGGTCTAGAACCTCTGTTGATGACATTTGTGCAGGAGCTACTTGGTCTAATGCTCATACTCATTACAAATGGAATTTGTTTTCCAGAAGCAGGGCTGCCTTTGGATTTGCAGTACTCCAGAATATTCTTCCATGAGGGCCCACCTAATGCTCGCTTGGTTGGAGACTCTTTCCCATTAATTGAGGAACGAATGAAAAGGGCTATATCAGATGTTAAGGTTATGTATTCACCATAACTGTGCATATGTTTTACCTGTTTTCACTCTTCCTCGACTTCCAACCCTCCTTTTCCATTTAGCTCCTGGAGCGACTTTATGGTTGTAGAACCTCTGTTCCAATATTGGGCTCCAGTCTTTTGGTACTAGCCTTCCTTTTATCTTAGCCTGTGGTTAGTTCTAAATATTGCTTATAAGGCAGCAAACTCGATCTGAAGTATTGCGGGTTTACTGGGGCATTGTGGGTAAAGGGAGTCTGATCCGAAGCCCATCTGTTTAGGAAGAATGAAAACTGACAACACAGATTCATAGCTACTGTGAGTGCATAAGCTCCCTCTAGGGAAAAAAATACTTTTTTTTTTGTGTAAATTTGCTTTCCTGTGTGGGGAAAGTAAGTTTTAAGCCAGGAGTATGTATGATACTGAACTAATGGGAGTGAATGTTTGTTTGGCAGTTTAAAATATTGATTCATTTAAATTACTTTTGGGGTCTGGGAAAGTGCATTAGTGTTTTTTTACTGTGCTTTTTATTGGGAGAAGCTATCCATGTAGACCAAACATTTCTTAAGGTTTTATGCATCTGGATCACATCAGTTCATTGCCTTGCCCTTTGGGTTATCCACTGTTACAAGTATCTAGCTACATTGGTAGCACATTGTAGGCTACATGGTATCTGCGTCTCTCCATATTTAACTTGCTTATCTTTGCAAAGTCTTTTTCCAAGTGTCAGGAATCTCACTTGGATAAGTGATCTATGCAAACTGGGGCTCCAAGAGAACATTCAAAAGTCTATCACACAGGGTTGTGTGTTAGAATGTCTGCCACACCTCGGTACAAAGAGCTTTTCTTTCATGGGGAAAAAATGAATACCTAGATATGTTTCTAATGTTTTCTACTATTTGACTTTGATCACTGCGAGGGAATACTTCAGAATTTGGATTCTGGGTCTCATGGCTTCTCTGATTCTCCTGATACCTCTGGCAAGACTCTGTTTAATTTCTCCAAGTCTTTTGGGTTTTTAATGTCATGAGTGGAATGGATCCCTTTCCTAAGTCAGGCTATGATTAAAGTTAGTGAAGTTGGTATTGCTTCATTCTTTGTTAGCCAAAAGTGCTCTTTATAGCAACCGCAATGTGCCCATAATTGACACATTCTGCAATTTATTTGGACTTGCATGTATTGGTAGCATATCTAAGTACAACAGTTAAATTCTTTATTAGACGTGTTGCTCCTCCTACTACTACTATTGGAACTCTCTGGGTATTCTTCCACATTGCTGTGGTCTCTGCCTGCAGACCATGGTATTCATTGCTAAATATTGGTTGTCCATTTGATATAAACTTCATTGTCTATAGTGCTTTTATTACTTTCCAATGCTTCTCAACTACGTCAGTATTATAGTAATTGGATAATTCCCAATGCAACAGACTAGCCACATTACTGTGCCTTTCATTGTAGAGACCCTCTGCCATGAGTATATCACACACAGCAATAAGATATGTGACTGTTTTAAGTTTTTTTTTTCTTTTACAGACCCTGCATTTGTCTTTCTTTGACATGTTCAGTGGACTTTGTAAACCAGCATGTACATAGTGTTGTACAATGCCATTAATATTTTTTCATCGTTTGGTTTCAAGACACCACTCCTTAACTATTCCCGTGTCAAATCCTGATAAATATGAGGCTATTCCAGGAGATCTCTGTACTTGCCACAGTGTTCTTGGCACATTTAGCTGCTGTTTGGTTTTGTGTACTTCTGGCATGATTTTCATTCCCACTTAACATCAAAATGCTTCTGATAAACTAAGCAGCAAAGTTATCTTCGACTTCTCATATATTTTAAAAGTTTCACTGTTTGGATCTGCTGAGGTCATTATGCAGTCCCACAACTGCTGATCTATTCAAGTAATCAAGGAAATACTAGACAGGAAACAGCTAGGATAAATACTCCACCAAGGTACAATAAACTCATAAAAATCCACAAAGAAATGAAGTAACCAAGGCACAGAATGTCCTAGTTTAAACACAGTCCAAGAATAAATAAAACGTAGGTAAAATCCAAGGTAAATTTATTCACTCAGGTAAGCGCTTTCATGATAAACATATCACTTCTTCAGACCTTCAAACAAACACTTCCTACCCAACTATATTTAAACAGTATTCAAGCCAATCAAATCAAACCAATTAATGCTTGAAGTAATTAGTACTTAAAGTAAAACCAGTCATTCTGCAATATGTATAAAGTCATGCTGGAAAAACATTTCAAGTATAGATGCGTAATAAACATTGTAACATAAAATACATTAGTTAAAAACAATTGAAATATATATTTAATGTTTCTCAATCTTTCATTAAAATTTAATTTCATTTGAACAACCTCCTATTCTTCAGAACTGGTTTCAAGGGTATTCTATCATTAAGGCCCTTTCCTTTATTAGCTCTTAATCTGATAATCCACCTAGTTTCAGAGGTCTCTGTATGGTTCCTTATATCACCACCTCTCTCAGGAGTAATTCTCTCAATAACTGAGAACATAAAATTATGGTCATTGCCTTCAGAGAGTTTGGCTAACACATTAGTGGCAACACCATTCCTAATATTTAATAAGTGTTCCCTAATTCTAAATCTTAGCTGTCTGTCGGTCTTGCCCACATAAAATGCAGAACATTTCTGACAGACAGCCAAGTACACCACATGGTTTGTATTACAATTAGCTGCTACACTAAAATCATATATTCGCTTTGCATAGTTCAACTCAAAACACACCAGCAGGCAAACGATAATTTTATGTTCTCAGTTATTGAGAGAATTATTCCTAATGAGAGAGGTGGTGATATAAGGAACCATACAGAGACCTCTGAAACTAGGTGGATTATCAGATTAAGAGCTAATAAAGGAAAGGGCCTTAATGATAGAATACCCTTAAAACCAGTTCTGAAGAATAGGAGGTTGTTCAAATGAAATTAAATGATTTTAATGAAAGATAGAGAAACATATTAAATATATATTTTAATTGTTTTTTTAACTAATGTATTTTATGTTGCAAGGTTTATTACGTATTTATACTTGAAATGTTTTTCCAGCATGACTTTATACATGTTGCAGAATGACTGGTTTTACTTTAAGTACTAATTACTTCAAGCATTAATTGGTTTGATTTGATTGGTTTGAATACTATTTAAATACAGTTTGGTAGGAAGTGTTTGTCTGAAGGTCTGAAGAAATGATGTGTATCATGAAAGCGCTTACCTGAGTGAATAAATTTACCTTGGATTTTACCTACGTTTTATTTATTCTTGGACTGTGTTTAAACTAGGAAATTCTGTGCCTTGGTTACTTCATTTCTTTGTGGATATTAAAGTAATCAGTTTTGTAGTGTACCATACGCTCTTCATAACAAGAAATATATAATCGTGACATACACTGATTTTCTATCTTTCCTGTCCTGATCCTGTGCCTTTTTGGAGCCAGTCAATCACCTCAAAGCTATGTTAGAACACGAAGAACAAATTGATTTGCAGCTTGGACTTGATTCTAGATATCAAGGCAGTTTTCAATATTAAGTTTGTGTTCTGATGTATTCCTTGCTGAGTTGCTTGCATTTGTTTATTTTCAGTCTATCAATTCCCAGATGTTTATACACTCCCTCCAGCTCAAGTTCCTTTGTCCATTCCTGTCTTGGAGTGATATTTTCTTGATGTTGCAACTTTCTTGCTATAAACTTTGCTGTATAGGTTCATAGTTAAGTATTAAGCTAGCTGCCCTTGCAGGCCATTTTAAGCCTAGCTATTTTTCCTTTTTGTGCTTGAATAATATAACCCATTTGGTTGTCGATTGGCCTCACCCATTCCATAGACGGTAATTGTATACTACTCCTAATAAGAATAACTGGGATCATACTATAAATAATTTGAGGGGACACCTGCATGGGATAAAGCATTTAGTCCATTAGTAGCACAGAGTTCAGTCCTGGGGTAAATTTTCTGTTTCCTATCCCTAGATCTAAGTTGCGCTTGAAAAATTGGCAGAAATTAACTTTGTTTTATGTGGATAGGGAGTTTGTTCCATAGCAGTTGGTATCCTGTGGGAAATGCACCTGTCCCTCCAAACTCTTCTGTTGATGTTACAGAAGAGGTTTAGATCCCTAGACAAAGTATTTCTGATGCCATTTGACTTAATGGTATGCATTAAATCCATCAGTACTGGGTCGGAGGATGCTTTGTATGCCAGACGAAGGTCACATCTTAGCAGTTTGTAGGATGCAGAGTATAGTGACAGGGCTTTAAGTCCATTAGGTCTTGTATCCTTTTAATAAGGTGTTGCTGTAAGTGTTCAGTTGTTGCATATGTCTGGACAGATGCATGCCAAAAGGGACATTATAATCAATGACTGACCCTAATGGGCAGAGTAGAGAGGAACGTTGACATACTTGGATCCTGCGCAATCCCTTGTTTATAAGCTGTGCAATATAGAGTAACTCTTACAGCCATAGAGACGTGTTAGTAAAAATGGTAGGTCACTGTCCATATACGCTCCCAAATCCTGAACAACTGCGTCCGCTCTTAAGGGAGTATTGTCAGTATGGTAGTTCATGATGTAGATAACTTCCTAAAAACTGCAGTCATTAATTTTTTTTTTTTTTTTTTTTTTGGCGTTTAGTTTCAGACCATGATTTTTTTGACATCAGTTGTTTGTTTGAGACAAACTTCAGTGCAGGATGGCTGTCGTTTGGGGATTCAATAACTGCTTCTAGCTTCCAGCCTTCTGCAAAAAGGACAGGTCCCAGCACAGAACCTTGATGACTCCACTGGTGTAACTTCCCCTGTTTTGATTTGATGGCAATCCAATTTTGTGCTTCTGCACATTTATCAAGGTAAATGACATACGATCAGCTGTGCTTTCAACTCCTCATCTGATGAACTGTACAGTTTTAAGTAATCCATCCACAAAAAAGTATGTTATTTTTCTGGGAGCCAAATTGTAACCATGGCCTAATCTGTTAAGTAAACTGCTAAAGAGTTAAGGGCATCCGAAACAGCAGGGGTGACAGAGAATCACCCTGGAATATCCCCCTTTGAATTTTTTCCCTGGGATGATTGCCCCTCTCTCATGGCTTAACTTCAAAGAGGGTTTGCCACTGTTTCATGGTTGCTTTAATGTAATCCATCAGTGTAAGAAGTTTGAGGCATCTCGTCCCCAAACAGCTTCAACTGACTGCCTGAATGATCGTCTTAATACCATTTAGGCATCTGTTTACTGGGGACTTGCAACAGATATCAATGGAGGCAAGAAAGCCTGCTACTAAAAAAAAATCATACATTACCAAATGGAAAAGGTTTTCTAGTTGGTATCAGCAACATAATTGTCACACATTCAGGGCTAGTGTTTCTCTGGATTTGCAATATTTGTGTAAGTTACTTTCCTATTGTCTGTCTCGCTCGTCTGTCAAGGTTCATTTGTCTGCCATTTCAGTATATCTGCCCATGGATTTTCCTCTTTCAAGGCTTCCCATGCCAAAATGTTTTTGAAAAGGGTTTTTCATGAGATCTCCAAGAAAACTGGGGGCTTCTCCTTGGGATCTTAATTTTGTGTTAGAGATGTAAATTTGCTCCATTTGAGCCAACAGTTTGGCTGGTTGCGCTGAAATCTGCTAGAAGACTATTTGAGTTGCAAGCTGTTATGCAGAGCCAGCCTCATCTTGTTTCCACAGAGGCAGGATTATCTTGGAGGGCTAATACTTTTAAGCCAAAAGGGATATCCGAATTTACTTGAAGCTTAACTGTCCAACTCTCTGTGTTTTTTTTCTGAACCCCAAAAATGAGGGAGAAGGGATACTTCACATTTTGGATGTCTACAGACAGCTCTGGTACTGTCATAACAGAGCAAAATCTTTTAGAAATTCGATCACTTGTTTTCTTGTTAAGGTAAGAAGGGACAGCCTGTCAAAGCAGACTATTTCTATTTCCAAAATTTTTTTTTTTTTTTTGGCCATTCCCTTTTGCTCCCACACAACAAAACTACTCCAAGCAGGGTCAAGACACACACTACCAGGGCCTTGGTTTCATCTGTCTTTTTTTTGGAAAGGGTTGGACTCTAGAAGCAGTAACTTAATCCTCTGTACATGCTTTTACAAAACGTTGTTACATTCTATGTGGGGTATAGTCCATATAGCCATCTACTGTTGCACAACTGTACTTTGTTTTGGTTGTGCAACTTTAGTGCTTGTAGTATTTTCATGTTGGATTTGTATTGTGTGTAGTTGGAAGTTTGGAATTTGCTCTCATTTCTTGAATTGCATGTGTAGTTCAGGTGTCAAGCCCTTTGCTCCCTCTTCACTTTTTACCACTAGTAGGCAGTAGATGGGGTAGAAAAAGTGTTTCTTTCCAATGTCTCTGTTTTTAGTTGTGTGACACTGTAGTTAATATAGTGAATGAAAAGGAGATCCCCCCCAGCCCACTCACTTATGTGAAGAGTGCAAAGTGCTTGATTTCCCTTCAGAATACAAAATCACTTAATTTTTGGTGAACACTTCTGTTTTTGTTACGTTGCTGTTAATTTGTTGATGTGTAGTCTGACAGTTGACTGCAATATTTGGTCATGGATCCCCCATGACAATGTGTGTATACACACAAGACTAAAAGGCCTTTGTAGTTTCTTTTGTAGTTCGGATCTTTTTCCTGTCATTTAGATAGCTACTGTTTTCAATGCCAAAAGCACACTTTAGTTTGCATGTAGTTATTAGATCATGAGTCAAGGCCTTCATATAAAAATTGCTTTTTGCCTGATTACCCAGATAATCTCTGCGCTTGTAAATGGCTAAGCTTCAATTACATGACTGTCTGGGTACCTAAGAAAACCTCAGGATCTTTCATTGTTGGTGGTTATTAGTGATTGGTGGAGGGTATCCATTGAAGGATGTGGTTAGGTAGTTGCTCTTGGATTCATAGAAAGTGTGACTGAAGAGGCATCCTCTGCCACCTTTTCATGGAAAACGAGAAAACCTTTGTGATTCACTGTGTCATTCCTTTAAACTTAACTCTGTTACAGACACTGTTGGAGCTTTCATCTGTCCACATTAGACTTTCTCAGGCTTTGTCTAACAGAGCTGGGTTAGTTAAATAGCAAAAAATAAATCTGACATCATAAAAATACAATATTAGCAAAACTGGGTGACCTTGTCCGCTCCAACCCCCCCCCCCCCCCAAGATTTGGTGGTAGATACTTGTATTAAAAAAAAGTTTTAAAGCTACTTCTGCAGTTGTCAAGCAAATGTTCTTTGAAGCATCACTATTTCATTTAACATTTGTTAACCGGGAAAATCCGACTAGGATAGAGTCTATTTTGAGCGGAGGCCTGGGGAGAAATGCTCCAGATGCATGTCTTTGAATGTGGGAGGAAACCGGAGTACTTGGTGGAAATCCATGTGAACGCAGGGAGGACATGCAGACTCAACACAGAAGGCACCCCAGCCGAGAATCCAACCAGAGAACCTCTTGCTGTGAGGCAACAATGTGGTATCCATGAGAGTGCCTGTGTATAAGCTGTAAATGTCTCTCCTAAACAGTCCTGGCTGGTTATCATATTACTCAATTTAAGAATATTGTCAGCAGAATCTAATGAATGATTTTGTTATAAAAGATGTCTGTGTACATTTTAAAAATACAAAAGGTTCTGTTTTAGAATTTGTGGTCAACACCATTTGTCTCAAGGGTAGATTGTTGGTGCTTATGAGGATGTTCTTCATCTCACATTGCTGCAGTCCTTACACTTGGGTAGTCCGCTGTCCTCGGTCGGCCCGAATATCAAAGTATAAGGCTGACGACGGTCAAGGCGCATTAGACTGACATCAGGGCGTCAGGGTACAAATGCGCATGACCGACGTCATATCCTCAGTCTTTTTTGCCGCATGGTCCGATGCAGAAGCAGCGTTGCAAGTGCCGTTCGGCGTTCTGAAATTTTTCGAATTCGGAGTTTCAGACAGAGTCAGAGTTGGCCAAGTACCCCGTTGGGGAATATTTTAGTTTTTTCTTGCCTCAGTGGTTTACCGGATGTCAGAAAAAGTGAATAACTGTATTTCTTGTGGGAAACAGATACCGCATAGAGATTATCATACTTTGTGTATTCCTTGCTTAGGGCCTGAGCACGACGTTGTTGGGTGTCGCTTTTGTGCTAGATTCAATAAGCGCACTATTAAGAGAAGGTTAGACTGTGCCAGGTTAGTCTTCGGGAAGCGGTGCAATTACAATATGCCGTCGGATGCTCCGACGCCCGCTTCTTCGAAGAAGCGCAAGGATAAAGCAGCTAAGTCCAGGCAAGATGAGTCGTCCGTACCGGACGCCGGTTCTTTAGAGGTGTCGGTGGAGCCGGTGGTTCCACCGGAGGTTTCTCTGGAGTCTCAGGGGGAGACCTTGTTATTGCAGGATGTGGCCTCTCAGGAGGCAGGTCAGGCTGAAGGGGCTTCTCAGGTTACTGTACTCCCCTCCCTTTCTAGGGTGGTTAGGCCTTCTCCTTCTGTTTCCAAGGCTTCCCCCAGAGGCAGGCCAGGTTTAGCTTCAGTTGGGGTCACTCCTAGTTCTTCAGGATCTGTGCCCAAGAAGCATATGCTTAAAATGGCAGAAGATTTGATTACTTTGATTAGAGGTTCTTTGCCCCCTCCTGATAAGAGGCCTAGGGTGGAACCTGAGTTGGGGAGTTTTGAGCAGGCTTCAGATGTTTCAGAGTCTTCGGCTGAAGACTTGCAGGAGTATTCTCCTTATTCTGATTCTGATGTGGATGATTCTACTCCTTCTGCTTCTCCTCCTGAGGATTTTTCTTTTTCAGAGACTCTTCATTCCATGAGGGAGCATTTTAAGTGGGAAGGCCAGGACTTCTCTGATTCCAGGAAAAGGCTTAGGAAATTTTTGTTTTTACCCCAGCATAGGCCTTTGGCTATACCTCCAGTTCTGGATGTTGTGGAGGATGTGTTTGCAGAGGCTTCTCTTAATCCTGATTCTTTGCCTCCTGCTCCTGTTAAACCGGATAGGTACTATAGGGTGCCTGAAGCTCATAAGTATCTTTTTAAGAGTCCTAGGGCGGACCCAGAAACTGTCAGTCAGGGGCCTAAGTGGGTTAAGGCTTCTGTTAAAAATCCGGTTCCTCCAGATAGAGGCCAGGGCTTTGGATAGGTGGGGAAAGAAAGTCTATACTTCTTCCACCCTAGCTATGAGGGCTCTGAATTGCCAGTTTCACATGTTGAAATACCAAAACTATCTACTTTCTCAGTTGAAGTCTAAGGTAGATGCTCTGGCGGAAGGTATTGAGTGTAAAGAGTTACAAGATTTGGTACATGTCTCTGAACAAGTGGGTAAGCATTCTTTGCAATGTGGTTTTGATGCTGTACAGGCCTCGTCCTGGGTGGCTGCCACTGGGTCAGTTCTTCGCAGGCACGCCTGGCTGAGGGATCAGAATTTATCTGAACATGTTAAGACGAGGATTTTAGATGCTCCTTTACAATCTGATGTGTTGTTTGGTTCGCCTGTTGAGGCAGTCTTAAAGAAAATGGAAGACAAGGCTAAGTCTATGCAGACTGTTAAAGATTTTTTGCAGGCTCAGCCTCCGAAGTTTAGCAGAAATTGGCCTACCAAGGGGTGGACGTATCCTTCTTATGATTCCCAGTCTAGGGGTAGGTCTAGACGTGGTAGGGGCAGAGCTCAGGGCTCTTTCAGGCCTAGAACAGGGAGTTCACCTGCACAGTCTTCTGGTGAGGGTAGGGGTCAGTCCTTTCGTAAACAGACCCAATGACCTACCTTTTCAGCTGCCAGAGCCTTCTCGTCTGGCAGCACCTTTGGGAGGAAGGTTGGCACTTTTCAAGGAAAATTGGAGTTTAATTACCCAAGACAGATGGGTATTGGATATCATACACCGAGGTTACAGGTTTTATTTCCATACCTTGCCTCCTTTCAAGGGCATGCCAGACGTTCCTCCTCAGCAAAGAATAGAGGCTCTCAAACAAATTTCTCTGCTGCTCCAAATAGGGGCCATACAGCCGGTCCCTCTGTCAGAAGTGGGCCTAGGATTTTATTCTCGCCTGTTCCTAGTACCAAAGAAGGGGAACACGTGGAGACCAATTTTGGATTTATCTATCCTCAACACTTATCTGGACATTCCCAAGTTCAAAATGTTGACGTTACAACAGCTTTTACCTCTGCTGGGCAAAGATCACTGGATGGTGACTCTGGATCTCAAGGAGGCTTACCTTCATGTTCCTATCAGGCTAAGTTGCAGGAAGTATCTACGTTTTCGGGCTGGGACTTCTCATTATCAGTTCTCTGCATTGCCCTTTGGCTTATCTACTGCGCCCAGAGTGTTCACGAAGGTTCTGGCTCCAGTGATAGCTTTCTTCAGACTAAGAGGAATACAGATCTATCCTTATTTGGACGATTGCCTGATTCTGGCTCAAGGAAAGGACGAACTTCTTCATCATCTGCATTATGTGATAGCAGTGCTAAGGTGCCTGGGGTATTCTGTGAACGAAATAAAGTCCAGTCTAGTACCCTCTCAGGACATGTGCTTTCTGGGTGTGAGACTGAATACAGCATCCCAGATGGCCTTTTTGACCCCGGACAAACAACAGAATCTTTCTCTTTACTTCCATCAATTGTCTCATCAGTCCAGGCTGACTGCAAGGACAGTCCTTCAAGCCTTGGGGTTCATGGCATCTTGTATTCTGGTACTTCCCAATGCCAAACTGCATATGAGGAAGCTACAATGGTATCTCAAAAATGTATGGACACAGCACTGCCAGGATATGGACACTTTCATTCAGATAATACCTTGCATTCAAAAGGAATTTTTGTGGTGGGCTCAGGAATGTCACCTAAACAAGGGACTCTCTGTGACCCGGCCAGAGGCAAGTCAGATTCTAACGACAGATGCCTCAGACAAAGCCTGGGGAGCTCATCTAAATGGAAAGTGGATACAAGACAAGTGGCCTGCCAGACTTCTACATCTACATATCAATCTGAAGGAGATGTTAGTAGTCCAATTTGCATTAATAGCTTTCAAGGATTTACTTCTTCCAGGGCAGGTGTTGATTCTAACAGACAACACAACTGTCATGTGGTACATCAACAAGTAAGGGGGAACACATTCTTATCCTCTGTGCAGACAAGCAATGATTTTGTGGGAGACTGCTCTCAGTTTACAGCTAAATCTTCAGGCAAGGTTTCTGCCGGGAGCACAGAACTCCTTAGCAGATGTGTTGAGCAGACAAATAATGGATCCCCACGAGTGGAAATTGGATCCTCAAGTTTTTCAGAAATTGACAGTGTCATGGGGAACTCCAGACATAGATCTGTTCGCTTCTCCACTAAACTACCAGCTGCCAAAGTTTTGCACAAAAAGTTTTCATCCCACAGCCTGGAAAGTGGATGCTCTTTCATTCAATTGGAGCAATCTTCATGTGTATGCCTTTCCACCTCTGCCTCTCCTCCCAAAGGTACTTCTGAAGGTCAGACAGGACAAACCAAAGATGATTTTAATAGCTCCAGATTGGCCTCGACAGCATTGGTACCCACTACTGAGAAGTCTGGTACGGGAGCCGCCATGGCCTTTACCTTCGATTCCTCACCTGCTGTCTCAGGAGAACAGTCATTTACTCAATGTCAAAGGCTCTCTTCACCTGACAGCCTGGCATATTCTGTTTTAAACCCTGGAGGGTTTCAGCTTCCACAGCAAGTTTTGAATGTTATTTTGGAGGCCAGAAGGCCTAGTACAAGGAAAGTGTACACAGATAAATGGAAGAGATTTTTATTTTGGAGTGCAGCAAAAGCATTTGATGTTTCTAAGCCTAATTTAAGTGTGGCTCTTCAATATCTTACTGAGTTACAGGACAAAGGTTTGTCCTTCTCTTCTATTAAGATTCATGCTGCAGCAATTTCTGCTCACTATGATTGTGACCCACCATTGTTTTCTCATCCTTTGTTTAAGCAATTCCTTAGAGGGGCAAAGAATATAAGACCCCCACGAAGAGCTCCTACTCCTGCTTGGGATCTCAATTTTGTGTTGGAGAAACTCACTCTACAACCTTTTGAGCCTGCAGCTACTGCTGAATTGAAATATTTATCATGGAAGGCTGCTTTTTTGTTGGCCATTACCTCTGCGAGAAGGGTTTCTGAATTACAGGCCCTTATGGCAGTTGAGCCTTTCTTAATTTTCCATAAGGATAGGGTATCTTTGCGTACTAATCCTTCCTTTATGCCTAAAGTGGTTTCTAGTGTGGCTTTAAACCAAACTATTCATTTGCCTACCTTTTATGCAAACCCCCAAAATAAAGGGGAAAAGATTTTGCACACTTTGGATATACACAGGCAGTTGCGATATTATTTGAGCAGAACTAAAGGGTTCAGGCAGTCTCAGCAGTTATTTGTTTCTTTTGCTTTGAGTTCTCAGGGCAAGCCTGTGTCAAAACAAACTATTTCTAGGTGGATTGGGTGTTGCATTGCTTTCTGTTATTCCCATCATGGCAAGGAGGTTCCAGCTGGGATTAGGCCTCATTCCACTAGGGCTACTGCCACTTCAACAGCTTTTTAAGGGGGGTGGCAACTAAAGATATCTTGGAGGCAGCTACCTGGAGTTCAGTGCATACTTTCTCTAAGCATTATCATCTTCCACTTTACTCTAAATCTAGGGCTGGTTTTGCCACTGCTATTTTACAGGGCATTTTGGCAGCCCCTGCTAATTTATAGTTGTGCCATCCTCCCTTACCTCTGCTTTGGGATTCTACCCAAGTGTAAGGACTGCAGCAATGTGAGATGAAGAACATAGTACAGTTTTGTACCTACCATAAATGTAGATGTTCGAAGATCCACATTGCTGCAGTCCAATTTACCCTCCCTCCTTCCCCTCTGTAGTTAGAGGCGGTTGTGTGGGTTGGATTGTAAATATTGTGTATATTGTATATATTGTACATATTATTAGTGCTAGGGTGGTTGGTTGGTTGTTTGTTGTCTTTGGGTTTTGACCTTTCTTGTTAGGGTCTTCTGACATCTGGGGCAAGAAAAGACTGAGGATATGACGTCGGTCATGCGCATTTGTACCCTGACGTCAGTCTAATGCGCCTTGACCGACGTCAGCCTTATACTTTGATATTCGGGCCGACCGAGGACAGCGGACTACCCAAGTGTAAGGACTGCAGCAATGTGGATCTTCGAACATCTACATTTATGGTAGGTACAAAACTGTACTTTTTGGCATTCAAAACTTTACTATTCAAGGAACAGGAATGGTTAGTTTGATCATTTTTACAACTCCATACCCCTATTGTAAATTCCGCTGTAAAAATCTGTCAGTTTCTTTTATACCTAGCATTAATGGTTCCTTTGTTTACTTGCTTATAAAAGGAGCCTTCACTTAAAAGCTCCCACATCTATATGTTGATCACATGTATCCATAAATACTACAACCATGCCTTTGTCGACTTTTATCAACCGTATCTCAGTATCACTAGATCATTTTAATGTATTTTCTCCTTCTAGAGAACAATTACAGAACTTTCTTTTTCTCTTTCAAGGTTTCAACAAGATTGACCTAATTTCTTTTTCAAAACATGGTAGAAATTAAGTTCAGTACTCACTATCTTGAGTTGTTGATTTTCATTTCCAGAAGTGAGTTCAAAGTGAGCTGATTCTTGTAAAATACCTTCAATCTCTGGATACACCTAGTAAATTTGGTGGAATGTGGTGGATGTCCTTCAAGGATGCATCTGCAGTCCTTACATATGGGTTGTCCTGCCTCAGGCAGCCCTTCGGTCGGCCGGATTCCAAAGTCTGGGTCCGGCATCGGCTGATGTCGCCCTGTCCCCGACGTCAGAGCGCCTGGGGTATAAAAGAGTCAGCCGACGCCATCTTCCTCAGTCTTTCTTGCCGCGTGGTGCCCGAAGCAGAAGCAGTTCACAAGTGCCGGTCGGCCAGCTCCTGTAACTTCAGCTACCGAAGACTTCAAAAGCTAAGTACCCCGTTGGGGACTCTCTCTTGCTTCAGCCGATATCAGATCAAACGCTTAAAGTTAATAATTGCTTAACTTGTGGGCCTGCCTAGGCCCAGACCGTGACGTCTTGGCCTGTACAGCCTGTGCCTCCTTCAACCGACGCACTCTTAGGCGTCGGGCGGAGTTTGCAGAGGAATTTTTTGGGGCTAGTTTACTGTTACAATGTGCCGTCGGAGATTCCGACTTCTCATTTAACCAAAAAATGGAAGGACAAGTACCGACACACGCGGACCGTGGTTTCGGCTGAAACCACGCCTAGGCCTACAGCGAGTGTCTCTGTCTCGGCTGAAACAGAGTCCTTGGTACTTCCGACCGTCGAAACTGCACAACCGACAACCTCGACCCAGGAGGCCTCTTCTGAGTCGGTTATAGAATTTCCCCTCAGAAACCGGTGTTCCGGAAACATCCGACACCATTTCCCTAGACAAGACTATGCCAGCATGTGGAGCAGCCAGGCCTCCTGCATCCATGTCCATAAAGGCATTCACAAGGGCTAAAGCTGCTAAACGGCCAAAATCTCTGCCTCCCAAGGCTATTCCTCAGGGATCCACTACAGGTTCACAGATTTTAAGTTTAGCTGAGGACCTTATTTCCTTAATTAGAGGCTCTCAGCCACATCTGGACAGGGGCTCTCAACCTCCTCTAGACAAAAGGCCCAGGGTTGAGCCCACTGATCCCCAGTCCTCTGATGAGGCCTCAGATGGCTCTGCTCTTTCAGACTACCAGGAGGAGGCCTTTACGGCCTACGAGGATTCTGATGCAGAGGAATCTATTCCCTCTGCCTCCCCTCCTGAAGAGCTGTCTTTTGGGGAGACCCTTCACTCCATGAGAGAGCATTTCAAATGGCAGGGCCAGGAATTCTCTGATTCCAGGAAGAGATTAAGGACTTTTTTGCATTTACCTCCGCATAGACCTTTGGCTATTCCTCCTGTTTTGAATGTCATTGATGATGTGTACTCTGAGTCTAGCATTACCCCTGACTCCCTTCCTCCGGCTCCTGTCTAACCCGGTAGGTACTACAGGGTCCCGGACTCGCATCATTTCCTTTACAAGGTCCACTTTGCTGACCCTGAAACTATTTCCTAGGGCCCTAAAGGGGTTGCATCTGCCACTACTAAAAATCCACTCCCCTCTGAAAGGGAGTCCAGGGCTTTAGAGAGATGGGGTAAAAAAATGTATACTTCTTCCACTCTTTCTATGAGGGCATTAAATTGTCAATTCCTTATGAATACAGTACCAAGAGTATTTGTTAGATGAATTGCATAAAAAACTGTCTTCACCTGAACCCCTAGATCGCAAGTCACTTCAGGATCTGGTACATAACTCCCAACAGGTTAGCAGCCATTTCTTGCAGTGTGGTTATGATGCATTGGAAGCTTCATGTAGGTCCGCAATGACAGGTGCAGTCATACGTAGGCATGCTTGGCTGAAGGAACAAACTCTGCCAGATCATGTTAAAGCAAAGCTTCTGGATGTGCCACTGGAAAAGCAAAAGTTATTTGGCTCCACTGCTCAGGAGGTCTTAAAGAAATTTGAGGAAAAGGCTAAACTCTGTACAAACAGTCAAAGATTTTCTCCATGTCCAACCACCAAGATTCGGCAGAAATTGGCCCTATTGGCCCTCTAAGAATTGGTCCTGTCCAGACAGAGAGATTTCAAAGAGGCAAGAACAGGCGTGCCAGAGGTAGAGGGCGAGCTAGAGGCTCCTACAGAGGACGTCAATGGCAGCCTCCTAACCAGAGAGGTAGTGCAGGACCTACAACTGCTCCACAAGGACAGACTCAATGACTTTACCTTGACCCCGCCAACCAGGGCTCCATTGGAAGCACCTTTGGGCAGAAAGCTATCTTTATTCTCAAAAAATTGGCACAGTATTAAAAGGGACAAATGGACACTGCAAATAATAGACAAAGGATACGGGTTCCATTTTCATACATTACCAAAAAGAAAAGGCATGCCAAACCTGCCACCGAATCAAAGGGCAGAGGCTTTAAAACAAATTTCCAACCTATTGCAAATGAAAGCTATAGAAAAGGTTCCTTTCACAGAACAAGGCCAAGGATTTTATTCCAGACTATTCCTTGTCCCAAGAAAAGAAAAACAATGGAGGCCTATTCTCGACTTGTCCGCACTGAATACTTATCTCATTGTGCCAAAATTCAAAATGCTGACCCTACAGCAACTCCTTCCCATGCTGGGCAAGGGGTCCTGGCTGGTAACTCTAGACCTCAAGGAGGCATACATGCATGTCCCTATCAGACAAAGTTGCAGAAGACACCTCAGATTTCTTGCAGGTTCAGAGCATAATCAATTTTCAGCATTGCCCTTTGGCTTATCTACTGCGCCCAGAGTATTCACAAAATGCCTGGCATCAGTAATTGCACACTGCAGACTTCAGGGGATTCAAATATACCCATATCTGGACGACTGCCTTATACAAGCAGACAGCCAACAAACTTTGGTAAAACACTTGAATTATGCCATCCGCCTACTTCAGGCTTTGGGATATACAGTCAACATTCACAAATCAAGACTTGTTCCATCCCAAAGGATAATTTTTCTGGGTGCGAAACTAGATACAACCACCCAAATGGCTTTTCTCATGGAAGAAAAACGAAGACAACTACCGGATTATTTCGAAAATCTGACAAAACAAACTCCGCTGACTGCAAGGAAAATCCTGCAGGCCCTGGGTTACATGGCATCTTGCATTCTTCTGATTCCACAAGCAAGGCTACATATGAGGAAACTACAGTGGTACCTAAGGAGTTTATGGTGTCAGCACAGTCACAGCCTAGAAGCTTTGATACCACTCATTCCATGCCTTCAAAAGGAATTTCTGTGGTGGGCTCAAGCAAGCCAGTCAAACAGGGGTCTGCCCTTCAGCAAACCAATAATCAGCCAAACTATTACAACGGACGCTTCAGACCATGGATGGGGAGCACACATGGAGGGCAGATGCATCCAAGGACTATGGTCACAGAAAGAATTGCGCATGCACATAAACCAAAAGGAAATGCTGGCGGCGATACATGCAATCGAGGCCTTCAAACATTTTCTGCATCAAGGACACCTAATAAGGACAGACAATACCACAGTTATGTGGTACATAAACAAGCAAGGAGGTACCCATTCCTACCCTCTTTGCAGGCTGGCAATGAATCTTTGGGAACTTTCCCTAAAAATCAATATAGAGCTGCAATCCCAGTTTGTGCCAGGAAAAGACAATATACTGGCGGACAGCCTAAGCAGAAATATCATGGATCCACACGAATGGATGCTGCACCCAGACATCTTCCTTCAGATAACACAATCATGGGGGAGGCCGGACATAGATCTTTTTGCCTCCCACCACAACCATCAGCTGAAGAAATTCTGCTCAAGGACATACCACCCACAAGCATGGAAAGTTGGACGCCCTCTCTTTCAGCTGGAATACTCTAACAGTGTATGCATTCCAACCTCTCCCATTAATGACCAAGTTCTTACTGAAGATCAGGACGGAGCAGCCCAAAGTGATTCTGATAGCTCCGGACTGGCCCAGACAACACTGGTACCCACTGTTAAGGAGCATGTCACGCACGAAACCGTGGCCTCTACCACAATGGCCACTTCTGACACAACACAATTACAAAACTCTGCACTCCAGCCTGAAAACCTTGCAGCTGACAGCCTGGAGAATACCTTGACTCCTCACCAGGATAAGCTATCCAAGACAGTGAAGGACATCATCATGGAAGCTTGCCGGCCTTCCACAAGAAAGGCATATTCAGCAAAATGGAAAAGATTTTGCACTTGGAGCACCACAAAGTGCCTAGATGCGACAGTGATGAACTTGGCACATATCCTGGAATACTTGGCAGAAATGCTCCACAATGGCCTTTCTTACTCTTCCATAAAAATTCATGCTTCAGCAATTTCAGCAGAATACAATACTGATCCACCCGTCTTTCCTCTCCTAAGGCAGTTTCTAAGGGGAATTAAAAACATCAATCCTCCAAGGAAACCACCAGTGCCTACATGGGACCTTAACTTCATGTTGGAAAAATTAACTCTACCTCCCTTTGAACCAGCAGCATCTTCAGAACTACAGTTCCTGTCTTGGAAGACTGCCTTCCTTCTGGCCATAACCTCAGCAAGAAGAGTATCTGAGTTGCAGGCCCGCATGGCAGTACAACCATTTCTTATTTTTCATCAGGACAGAGTTTCACTGAGAACCAATCCTTCATTCATGCCAAAGGTGGTATTCAGGGTCTCACTGAACCAAGCTATTCACCTGCCTACCTTCTTTCCAAATCCACAAAACAAAGGGGAGAAACTTCTGCATACCCTGGACATTCACAGACAGTTGCGCTACTACTTGGACAGAACTAAGACTTACAGAAAAACTGACCAGCTATTTGTAGCATATGCTGCTGGTGTACAAGGAAAAGCAATTTCCAAACAGACAATTTCAAAATGGATAGGGAATTGCATTCGATTCTGTTACTCTTTTCATGGCAAAACCGTGCCAGCTAACATTAGACCTCATTCCACCAGAGCCACAGCCACCTCCACAGCCTTCTTAAGAGGGGTGGCTACCAAGGACATTTTAGAAGCTGCTACATGGAGCTCCGTGCATACATTTTCCAAGCATTACAACTTACCCTTACATTCCAGATCCAGAGCAGGCTTTGCTACGGCAGTCCTGCAGGGCATTTTAGCTACACCATCCCTTTCTTAGATCCTACCACCCCCAGCTTGGCTATGGTATTCTACCCATATGTAAGGACTGCAGATGCATCCTTGAAGGACACAGTACAGTTTTGTACCTACCATAAATGTAGATGTCAGATAGGTATGCATCTGCAGTCATGTTTACCCTCCCTCCTTCCCCTCTGTGGTATTTCCTGGGTACTTAACCCCAGCTAGCTATAAGAGGGATATCTATTATGGTGTATTTGTTTTATATTACTGTGCATGTTTGGAATTTTTTGCATCTCTCCAAATTTAGCCTTCCTTAGAGGGCACCTGGCATCTGGGGCAAGAAAAACTGAGGAAGATGGCGTCTGCTGACGCTTTTATACCCCAGGCGCTCTGACGTCGGGGAGAGGGCGACAGCCGACGCCGGACCCAGACGTTGGAATCTGGCCGACCGAAGGGCTGCCTGAGGCAGGACAACCCATATGTAAGGACTGCAGATGCATACCTATCGGACATCTACATTTATGGTAGGTACAAAACTGTACTTTCTGGTTTGTACAGCCAGGTTCAGTATTCTTTTGGCACACACGGGAAGGGCTTGTATGTTTATGATAAATGTTTTAAAAAGTATTCTGTTTTTAATTTATGACATACATTTTATTTGGACTGGTGGCTAAAATATGTTAAAAAGCTTTCAAGAGTGTTTGAATGAAACAACAAAATTTCTGATCATAGGTTACTAGGCTAATGGTCTTGAGACCTTTACATGCCTAGCCAAGAGTTTATCCCCAAAAAGAAACCTCAGTCAGCACCTGTCATCCCTGGCAATGAGGGACACAGATAGGACCCCTGGGACAAATTTGTGGTTTTCCATCCACTCCTCAAAGTTGCGCTTGATGAGGGTCAGCAAGGTACCCTGACATTTGTGGGAAGTCTATTCCAGACATGAGGTAACCTTTGGAAGATGAACCTGTCTCCAGCAGGTTTTGTTGATGTCGCATGTTGGGTTCAGGCCTTTTGAGCGGGCAGTGCGAGAGGAGTTAGACTTACGGATATGGAGCAACTCTAGTAGGGCAGGGTCCGAGATTGTCTTGTAGGCAAGACACAGATAACCTCTGAGCAATCTGTATGGTACCGAATAGAGTGATAGGGATTTCAGCCTGTCCACGTAGGACAGGTGTTGGAAGCCATGGATTTTCTTTGTGAGGTATTTCTGTGGCCTTTCCAATTGATACAGATGTTTGGAGAGGTACATACCAAACTGGGCGTTCTACTCGACTGTTGGTCTAATGAGTGAGGAGTATAGAGAGGTAGTAACCTTTTTTTTTCTGGATGCAATCCCTTTATTTGTATGATGAACAAAGTAAAAGGCTTGTCTAACCACTGCTGCTACATGATGGTCGAATGAGAGGTTGTTGTCAACCTGAGTGCCCAGGTCTCTCACCACAGGTTGTGTACTTAGGGGGTTGCCGTTGATGTGGTAATCAGTAGGAGCAGTGTTTCTGCCGAAAAGTATGATGCGTTTTTTTGCATTTAACTTGAGGCCGTGACTTTAGCAGCAGTCATTAGTTGCTGAGACCCTCTTGCAGTATGTTAACATCATTTAGGGAGTCTGTGAGAACACCCAACTTAGTCGTATGCAAACTTGGGTCAGCCAGAGGCCTTTTGTCTTTGCCTGGACCTCTGAGAAGTAGATGCCAAACAGTAGGGGTCCCCGGACAGATCCCTGGGGAACTCCATTAGTGACAGGTCTGCTGTCAGAGGTGGAGATGCCTATTTTTACCTTGTGGGTCTTGGTGAGCCAGTTGGCCACCCACCTACCTAATGAGATATGGATTTACACCAAGTTGTGTTAGCTTTTTGATGATGTTTGAGTGGGGGATTGTGTCAAAGGCCTTGGCCAAGTCAAGGTAAGCTGTATGTACTGACTTTCCTTCATCCAGGGCTGTGGTGACTATCTCAAGGATGTCAACCAGGTTCAACAGATGAGATTTGCCCTTGATGAAACTGAATTGGGTGGGGTCAAGTGCTTGGAGATTGCCTATGTTCTTGTTTGAGATCCATAATAATACGCCCCATAGCATTACAGATCAGATTTGTCAAGCTAATGGGGCGTTAGTTTCCAGTGTCAGTACTGGCACCACCTTTGTGCAAGGGGATGACAATGGCAGTTCTCCACTCTGCTGGAATGAGGCCTGTACTTAGACTGTGGTTGAATAGGGTGCTCAATACCGAAGCTAGTTCTTGCTGGAGATGGTGCAGAATACAGCCTGGGATACTATCAGGTCCCGTGGAAGCTGTGTTTTTTGCCTTGGATAGGGCCTTTTAACACTTGATCTACAGGGATTTGAGGTGCGGGACAAGTATTGGGGATGTCGAAAGGGCCTGGGGGGGGGGGGGACAGGAGGGTGAAGTTTGTGCTGAACCTGTCTGCTAGCAGGTTGCTCAGGTCAGCAGGATCAGTGTAAATGATGTAGTTAAGTACTATTTCAGAACAGATCTGAGCTTTTGCCATGGAGGTTCCTGATGTAACTGAAAAAGGCTTTGTGGTTTACTTTCACAGAATATAGTTTCGCAGTCTTTGACATTAAGCTTGAGAAGTATACAGATGTTGTTCGTGTTTCACTGTTGCAGTCATCGCACTTGGGTTATCTGCCTGCAGGTAGCCCTCAGTCGGCCCGAGTACTAGAGACTTAGTATTTCTGTGTCAGTTGCTGTCGCTCCAGGACTGATGTCAGGGGTATAAAAACAGGCAGCCGACGCCATTACATCAGTCTTCCTCGCCGAGGAGCTCGAAGCAGAAGCAGTTTGCATGAGTGCCGGTTCGCCGCTACCTGAGTTTTCGTTTCCGAATTGAATCATCCTGAAGTCTTCTAAAGCTAAGTCCCCCGTTGGGGATCCTTTTTTCTTGCTCTAACTGATGTCAGACAAAGTTAACAATTGTCTTGCCTGTGGAAAGCAAATGCCACACTTCAGGCCATTATTGTCGCTAAATACTTTCGCTCTTCTCTGTATTCCGAAATGGCTTCGGTAAGTCATCCCACTACCGATCTTATGAAAAAATGTAAGGATAAAGACAGACCGCACAGGTCCAAAACTGGCGACGCTTCCGTTAAGCTAGTCGCCAGTTCGCCGGTACTCAGTGTGGCGCTTTTGCAGCCTCCGATGCCCACTTCGATGGATTCACAGGCCTTTACTGAGACCAGTTTGGTGAAAGGTATGCCGTGAGACTCTTAGACTATGGAACCTGCAGATGTCTCTACCTTGGATGGGTCCAGAGCCGCTGTGCAGGCACCGGCTTTTAAGGAAGTTATTCACTCTACCGATATTCGACACAAACCAACTTCTTTTGCGTCTTCAGTTCTGTCTAATACTACTGAGTTTCTAAGGCCGAGTACGAGCTACGCCTAAAAAAACGGCAATCCAATCCTCAAGCACCTGCTTCCTTGCCACAACATCAAATGTTTAAAATGGCAGAAGACCTGATTATGCTGATTAGGGGAAGCCAGCCTTCTGCTAAGAGAAAGAGACCTGTCCCCAGCAGCTTCAATAGACCAGGAGTCCAACTCTGAAGTTTCTGAATATGAAGACATGCCCTTATCTGCTTATGAGGATTCAGATGCAGAGGAATCCATTCCCTCTGCTTTCCCTCCAGAGGATTTTTCTTTTGGTGAAACCCTACATACTTTGAGAGCATTTCCACTGGGAATGCCAAGACTTTCCTCCGTCCAAAAAGAGACCGAGAATTTCTAGATTTGCCACAACGTAGACCTTTGGCAATACCTCCAGTTCTGTATGTTGTGGATTATGTTTTTATGGAATCCAGCCTAACTCCTGGTACTTAAACGGGTACTACAGAGTCCTTGACTCTCACACATTTCTTTTAAAAAATCCTACTGCTGACCCAGAGATAATTTCCCAGGGGCCTAAAGGTATGAAAGCGACTACAGCTAAGAATCCCACCCCTTCGGACAGGGATTCCCGAGCTGTAGGCAGATGGGGTAAAACGTATACTCTCGCCATTAGTGCATTGAATTGCCAGTTTCACATGCTGAAATACCAGCAACATATTATGGAACTTATTAAGCAAAAATTAGCTACCTTTACAGACTGTGCAGAAAATAAAAAAAATACAAGAGCTTATGCATTCTGCAGGCCAAGTCAGCAAGCATACTTTGCAATGTGGCTTTGATGCCTTAGAAGCATCTTGCAGGAGCAGCAGTCACTTGTTCTGTACTGAGAAGGTATGCTTGGCTTAAGGAGCAGACCTTGCCAGACCATGTCATATCACAATTGCTAGATGCCCCTTTGAACAAGGACAATCTGGCACCAAAGCAGAAGAGGTTCTAAAAAAGATGGAAGAAAAGGCCAAATCTATACAGACAGCCGACGATTTCTTGCAAGTGCAGCCTCCTAAATTCAGTAGGCATTGCCCCTCTAAACATTGGTCCTTTCCAGCCCCCTCAAGGCCATCTCAAACTTAGACCCACGGGAAACAGACCCCCCCAAACTACAGTCTTAGGGTATGCAGATCTAAGCAATGGAGTGCCTCCACTTCCAAAACAGGGAGTGCTAAACCAGCCCCATACGGAAAGAATTCACAATGACTCTCCATTCCACTCCTCACCTCGGCACAACTGCTAGAGCCCCTAGGAGGAAAACTTGCCCATCATGCAAAAAACGGGACCTCCATCACCAAAGACTGATGGGTCCTCAATACTGTATCACAGGGGCACAAATTTTACTTCCACTCACTGCCAACCCCAAAAGGGTTCCCAGACCTTCCTCCAAACCAGTGGGTAGAGGCACAAAAAACAAGTTCAATCCCTGCTGTCCATAAGGGCAATTCAACCTTTTCTTGCAGAGCAGATAGGCAAGGGTTCTATTCCAGACTTTTCCTGGTACCCAGAAAAGAGGACACTTGGTGCCCAATCCTAGATCTTTCCACTTTAAATGCCTTCCTGGTGGTACTAAAATTCAAAATGCTCACCCTTCAGCTTCTTCATATGCTGTCCAAAGTTGCCTGGTTAGCCACCCTAGACCTAAAAGAAGCCTATCTGTCCCTGTCAGGGACTCATGCAGGAATTACCTATGTTTCAGGGCAGGATCTATGCATTATCAGTTCTCTGCACTTCCCTTTGGCTTATCCACTGCTACCAAGAGTATTCACATTATGCCTGGCTCCAGCCATTGCTTATTGCAGACAGAGAAAAATTCTAATTTACCCATACTTGGACGATTGCCTGATTCAGGCAGACAGTCAGGAACATCTTTTGCAGCACGTGACATTTGTAAAGAACCTTCTAACCACCCTAGGGTACACTATCAACAAAAAGAAACAAAACTAGTCCCCAGTCAAAAGATTGTATTCCTGGGAGCAAGCTTGGACACAGCATCCCAGATGGCATTCCTTACTCCAGAAAAACAAGCCTATCTGACAGACTACTTCGCTCAAATGGCCGCCAGAGTCCAGCTATCTGCAAGAAAAATCCTGCAGGCCCTAGGGTTCATGGCTTTTTGCATCCTACTAAATCCATATGCCAGACTGCATATGAGCAAACTTCAATGGTACTTAAAAAGTCTTTGGTGCCAACATTCTCAGGACCAGGAAACAGTCATACCTATCATGCCTTGTTTAAGGACAGAGTTTCTTTGGTGGGCAGCAGCATGCAACCACAACAAGGGACTTCCCTTTACTCCCCACGCCGCCCAGACCCTAACCACAGACGCATCAGACTATGCCTGGGGGGCACACCTGGACGACAAGTGCATTCAGGACCACTGGAGCCCAAGTCAGACTCATCTGTACATCAACCAAAAAGAGATGCTAGCTGTTCAGCGCGCTCTGACAGCTTTTAGGTCCCTACTGTTACCAGGACCCCTGCTAATAAGACACCACAGTTATGTGGTACATCAACTAGCAGGGGGGAGCCCACTCTGCAGGCTAGCCATGGCCCTGTGAAACACTGCCTTGGACATGCAAATTAATCTGCAAGCTCAGATGTTCATGTTTCACTGTTGCAGTCATTACATTTGGGTAATCCTGCTGGCAGGTTGCACTCAGTCGGCTTGAATTCCAAAGTCCTGAGTCCTGCGTCGGCTGCTGTTGCCCCTTCCCTGACGTCAGGTCGTCAGGGATATAAAAGATGCGGCAGACACCATTTTCTTTAGTCTTTCTTGCCACGCGGAGCCCGAAGCAAAAGCAGTTCGCAAGTGCCGTTCGGCCGACTCCTGAGATTTTCGTGTTCGAGTTTCAGATCCGAAGTCTTCAATAAAGTCAAGTACCCCGTTGGGGAAACGTTTTTCTTGCTCCAGACCGATGTCAGAAAAAGTTAATTGTATTTCTTGCGGTAAGCAAATACCTCATAAGGATTTTCATTCTTACTGTATTCCTTGCCTAGGCCCTGATCACAACATGCCTGGTTGTCGGTTTTGTGCTAGATTTAACCAACGCACTGTTGAGCGTCTGTATGATTTTGCTTTAAACTACTTTGAACGCCTATTCAATTATCCAAAAATGTCGTCGGATAGCCGTCCGAATACCGGAGTTCATAAAAAACGCAAAGAAAAAGAGACAGCTGAGGTCCAAAGCCAACGAAGCTTCTCCGAAGCTAGTCGCCGGTTCTCAGTGAGGTGCTTTCGCAGACCCTGACGCCTGCTACTTGTTGCAGCACGCTACCGACTCCCACGTGGAGTCGGCCATGCTGCTGGATACTAAAGGTATTGGTATTTTAAAACCCTGGGTGGGTGGCCTAATGGTTAAGGTGTTTGGCTTACAAACACAGGGTGCAGGGTTTGAGTCTCACAAGGGATAATTGGCTAGACTTAAAATGGCTCGCAAGGGCAGTTAATTTAGTACTAATCTATGAACCCATGGAGCCTCAGATACTATTCCTTCAGATGGGTCCGGAGCCGCTGAGCAGGCACTGGCTTCTGTGGGTGTATTCAGACCTAAGCATCTTTACATTAAAACAACTTCAGCTTCAAAGGCAAAGACTACAGCACCTTCTAAAGCAAAGAAGCAAACCAGATCCACGTGGACAGGCCTCTGTGCCCAAAAAAACAGATGCTCAAAATGGTCGAAGACTTAATTACCTTGATCAGTGGTTCCCACCCCCTCCTGATAAGAGGCCTAGGCAAGAGACTGACTATGAATCTTCAGATCAGGTTTCTATTTCTTCTGATTCCTTTACTGATCAAGAATATCCCCCCCTTGAGGATTCTGATGCTGAGGAATCTATTCCTTCAGCTTCTCCAGAGGGCTATTCTTTTGGGGAAACCTTGCATACCATGAGGGAGCATTTCCACTGGGAGAGCCAAGATTTTTCAGAATCTAAAAAGAGGCTCAGGGATTTTCTTTTACTACCTCAACACAGGCCACTAGCCATTCCACCTGTGTTGGACATTGTAGATGATGTTTTTTCTGAGTCTAGTCTTACCCTGCCTCCTTACCTCCAGCTCCTGTTAAGTCTGACGGATATTAGAGTTCCTGACTCTCATAAATTCCTTTTTAAAAACCCTGCTGCAGACCCAGAAACTATTTCACAGGGTCCCAAGGGAGTTGAGGCTTCCGCTGCAAAAAACCCTACCCCCTCTGACAAGGGATTCTAGGGCACTGGACAGATGGGGGAAAAAGGTATACACATCTGCTACCTTGGCTATAAGGGCCTTAAACTGTCAGTTTCATATGCTCAAATATCAGCAACATGTCATGGCATTGCTTAAACAGAAAATGTTAAACTCTGAATGTGCAGAAAACAAGGAAATGAAGGATTTATTGCATGCAGCTGAACAAGTTGGAAAGCATACTTTGCAATGTGGTTTTGATTCTTTGGAGGCCTCCTGCAGGGCCGCAGTTACTGGTTCTGTAATTAGGAGATATGCTTGGTTAAAGGAACAAAATTTGCCTGATCATGTCAAAGTAAAAAAAATTTTAGATGCACCCTTACAGCATGATACTTTATTTGGTGTGAAGGCAGAAGGAGGTGTTAAAGAAAATGGAGGACAAAGCTAAATCTATGCAAACTGTCAAAGATTTTTTACAAGTACAACCACCTAGGTTTAGTAGACACTGGCCAACAAAGAATTGGTCCTTTCCTGTGTCACAGACCTCAAAGGGGCAGACCCAGACACCCTAGAGGCAGATCCCAGGCGCAAGGTTCATACAGGTCAAAGCAATGGGGTGCCTCTACCTTCAAAGTTGGAGAAGACAAATCTCAACCATACAGGAAACAGTCCCAATGACTTCCTCCTGCCTGCACCAAGCACTTATCTCCTGGCAGCACCCTTAGGGGGGAAATTACCACTTTTTTCTCAAAATTGGCACTTCATAACCCAGGACAAGTGGGTTCTAAATATCGTGTCACAAGGCTACAAGTTCCATTTCCATACCCTGCCAAAGGCAAACGGCTGGCCAGATCTGCCCAAAAATCAATGGGCA
The DNA here is from genome assembly GCF_019279795.1 of Protopterus annectens. NCBI lineage: Eukaryota > Metazoa > Chordata > Ceratodontiformes > Protopteridae > Protopterus > Protopterus annectens. Next base: position 268,919,871 of record NC_056749.1, read on the forward strand.
GAGGCACAAAAACAAGTCTCATCCCTCATGGACATGGGGGCCATTCAACAAGTACCAGAGCAAGAACAGGGACTAGGATTTTACTCGACTGTTCGTGGTACCCAGAAAGGACAAGGGCTGGAGGCCAATACTGGACCTATCTATTCTGAACACATTCCTGGATATACCAAAATTCAAGATGTTGACTTTGCAGCAGCTTCTGCCCATGCTGGGCAAGAACGCTTGGCTTGTAACTTTGGACCTAAGAGGCATACCTGCATGTCCCTATCAGACAAATATGCAGAAGATACCTCAAATTCAAGGCTGGCTCGATGCATTACCAATTCTCTGCACTGCCCTTTGGCTTATCTACTGCGCCCAGGGTCCTGGCACCAGTAATTGCATTTTGCAGACAAAGAGGAATACAAATATATCCTTACTTGGATGACTGTTTAATTCAAGCAGAGAACAAGGACATTCTTCTACAGCATCTGGCGTTTGTGAAAAAAACTTCTAACATGTCTAGGGTACAAAGTCAACGAAAAGAAATCAAAACTAGTACCCTCTCAAGAGATAATATTCCTGGGTGCAAGCTTAAATACAACTGCCCAGATGGCTTATCTCACGCCAGACAAACAAAGGCAACTGACTACCTATTTCAAAATGATGGCAACAAAGGCCCAGTTATCTGCAAGAAAAATTCTGCAGACTTTGGGCTTCATGGCATCCTGCATCCTACTAATGCTATATGCAAGACTGCATATGAGGAAACTGCAATGGTACCTAAAAAGTGTTTAGACTCAACATTGCCACAGCCTGGAAACTATGATTACTCTCATTCCCTGCCTGCAACAGGAGTTTCGATGGTGGGCAAAGGCTTGTCACCAAAATAAGGGACCGCCATTCACATTACCCCTAGCCAGGCAGGCAGACACTAACAGATGCATCAGATTATGCCTGGGGGGGCCCACATGGCAGGAAAATGCATTCAGGGCACATGGGCCTCAAACCAAATGCATCTACATATCAATCAAAAAGAGATGCTAGCTGTTCAAAATGCCCTGACAGCCTTCAAGGACCTACTTCATCCAGGACAACTGATAGACAGACAACACCACGGTCATGTGGTATATAAACAAGCAGGGGGGAACACATTCGTACCCCCTTTGCAGACTAACCATGACTTTGTGGGACACAGCATTGACTTACCAAGTACATCTGCAGGCACAATTCCTTCCAGGAAGGAAAAATACTCTGGCAGCCGTACTAAGCAGACACCTCATGGATCCCCACGAGTGGCAGCTGAATCCACAAGTCTTCAGCATGATAACAAGGACATGGGGATGCCCAGACATAGATCTATTTGCCTCCCCTCACAACTACCAACTAAAAAGATTCTGCACAAGGATTTACCATAGACAAGCATGGAAAGTGGACGCCCTATCAGTATATGCCTTTCCCCCACTGACTCTCCTCCCCCAAGGTACTCCTAAAGGTCCGACAGGAGAAGCCAAAGATGATACTAATTGCCCTAGACTGGCCCCGCCAGTACTGGTATCCAATACTAAAGAACTTGCCTTAATGCCCATCTTGGACCTTACCTCAAACACCTCTTCTACTGTCCCAGCACAACAATCAGATCCTGCACAGCCAACTCAGGACTTTACACCTGGCAGCATGGCGGATAATGTAGTCATACAAAATACACCTCTCAGTAAAGCTGTGATGGAGGTCATTTTGGAGACCAGAAGGCCTAGTACTAGAAAATCTTACGCTGGAAAATGGAAGAGATTCTGTGCTTGGAACCAAACACAAGGAACTGATACAGCTGTGCCAAATATTCCTCAGATTTTGCAGTACTTAACTGAGAGACTGGACAAAGGCCTATCTTTTTCATCTATTAAAATTCACGCTTCTGCCATCTCTGCTCATTACAATACAGAGCCACCAAAATTTTCTCATCCCTTATTAAAACAGTACCTCAGAGGAGCCAAAAATTTAAGGCCTCCAAGAAGATCACCAATGCCTGCATGGGACCTCAATTATGTCTTGGAAAAACTCACCCTGCCTCCTTTTGAGCCAGCTGCTACTGCTGATATAAAGTTTTTATCTTGGAAAACAGCTCTGCTCCTAGCAACAACTTCTGCAAGGTGAATTTCAGAGCTACAAGCACTCATGGCTGTGGAACCTTTTATCATTTTTTATCCAGACAGGGTCTCTCAGAGGACAAACCCAACATTTATGCCTAAGGTGGTGTCCGGTGTGGCTCTTAACCAAACTATTCATCTGCCAACTTTTAATCCAAATCCACAGAGCAAAGGGGAGAGAATCCTGCATTCTTTGGACATACACAGACAGCTTAGATTCTACTTGGACAGAACCAAAGTTTTCAGAAAGAGCAATTACTAGTGGCATATGCTGCAGGATCACAAGGAAAGGCCATCTCAAATCAGACTATTTCTAAGTGGATAGGCCACTGCATTTGTTTCTGCTACTTGCACCATGACAAGGCAGTGCCTAAGGGCATTAGGCCACATTCAACCAGAGCAGCAGCCACTTCAGCAGCTTTTCTCCGAGGAGTACCAGCCAAGGACATTTTAGAGGCTGCTACTTGGAGTTCAGTGCACACCTTTACTAAGTACTATCATCTCCCACTCTACTCTAAATCCAGGGCAGGCTTTGCCACTGCAGATGTCCTTCAAGGATGCATCTGCAGTCATAACATATGGGTTGTCCTGCCTCAGGCAGCCCTTCGGTCGGCCGGATTCCAAAGTCTGGGTCTGGCCTCGGCTGATGTCGCACTTTCCCCGACGTCAGAGCTTCTGGGGTATAAAGGCATCAGCCGACGCCATTTTCCTCAGTCTTTCTTGCCGCGCGGTGCCCGAAGCAGAAGCTGTTCGCAAGTGCCGGTCGGTCAGATCCAGTGATTTCAGCTACCGAAGACTTCTAAAAAAGCTAAGTACCCCATTGGGGACTCTCTTGCCTCAGCCAATGTCAGACAGAGTAAATAATTGTTTACCCTGTGGGAAACAAATACCTCATAAGGATTTCCATTCTTACTGCCTTCCTTGCTTAGGCCCAGACCACGACGTATCAGCTTGTTTAGCCTGTGCCTCCTTCAACCGACGGACTCTTAGACGTCGGTCGGAGTTTGCAGAAGAGTTTTTTGGATCCGCTTTTGCATATAAAATGCCGTCTGAGACTCCGACTACACATTTAGCCAAAAACCGCAAGGAAAAGGACCGACACTCGCGGCCCGCGGTTTCGGCTGAAACCACGGTTAGGCCTACATGAGTGTCTCTGTTTGGCTGAAACAGAGTCCTCGGTTCTTACTTCTGCGAAATCATACCTCCGACAACGAGGCCAGAGGCCCGGCTGCGTCGGCTACAGAAATCCTACCGAAGAAGCAGCGCAGAATTGTCCGACACCATTCCATTGGACATTTCTACTCCTGCACGTGGGGCAGCTAGGCCCCCTGCTTCTATGTCTATTAAGGCCTTCTCCAGAGCTAAAGCAGCTAAAATTTCAAAAGCCTTACCTGCAAAAACTACTTCTCTGAGACCTTCCTCAAGTTCTCAGATTCTCAGCCTTGCTGAGGACCTTATATCCATGATTAGGGGTTCCCAACCTCACCCAGACAGGGCCTCCCACCCTTCTCCTGACAAAAGGCCTAGGACTGAACCCCCTGAACCTCTCTCCTCAGATTACTCCTCGGATGGATCTGATTTATCAGACCATCAGGAAGGGCCATATTCTCCTTATGAGGATTCAGATGCAGAAGACTATTCCTTCTGCCTCCCCTCCTGAAGAATTTTCCTTTGGGGAAACTTTGCATTCAATGAGGGAACACTTTCAATGGCAGGGTCAGGATTTCTCTGATTCTAGAAAAAGATTAAGAACCTTTTTACACTTAACACAGCATAGGCCTTTAGCCATACCACCTGTGCTAACTGTAGTTGATGATGCATATAATGATGTCAGTTCTGCCCCTGACTCTCTTCCCCCGGCCCCTGCCAAACCAGACAGATATTACAGGGTCCCGGATTCTCACTTCCATTTGTATAAAGCCCATGCTGCAGACCCAGAAACTATATCTCAGGGCCCAAAAGGTGTTGCAGCTGCCACTGCCAAAAACCTCCCTACCCTCTGAAAGAGAGTCGAGAGCATTAGAGAGATGGGGGGAAAAAAGGTTTATACATCTGCTACTCTTTCTGCCAGGGCATTAAACTGTCAATTCCACATGATACAGTACCAAGAATATTTGTTAGATCAGCTGAATAAAAAGCTTTCTTCTACTGAACCTTTAGACCGAAAGTCCCTTCAGGATTTGGTACACAACTCTCAGCAGGTCAATAATCATTTCTTAAAATGTGGCTATGATGCACTGGAGGCTTCATTTGGATCAGCTATGACTGGGCAGTAATTCGAAGACATGCCTGGCTAAAAGAGCAATCCTTGCCAGACCATGTCAAGGCTAAACTCCTAGATGCTCCAATGGAGAAACAAAGTTTATTTGGCTCCCCTGCACAGGAGATTCTAAAGAAAGTAGAAGAAAAAGCAAAATCTGTGCAAACAGTAAAGGATTTTCTGCAGGTTCAACCTCCGAGGTTTAGCAGAAACTGGCCTTCAAAGAATTGGTCCTTTCCAGACACCTCCAGAGTACAGAGGGGCAGGAATAGACGCCCAAGAGGCAGAGGTCAATCAAAGGGTGCCTACAGGGGTAGTCAGTGGCAGCCTGCCAACCAGAGGAGTAGTGTCACAGCTGCAACTACAACCACTTCCACAGGACAGACACAATGACTTCACTCTGATTCCGCCTACCAGGGAACAACTGGAAGCACCCTTGGGCGGAAAGCTGTCTTTATTCTCGAAAAACTGGTATTGCATTACAAAAGACAAATGGACATTGCAAACCATAGACAAAGGATACAGGTTTCACTTCCACACTTTTCCAAGAAGGAGCAGAATGCCAAACCTTCCACCAAACCAGGAGCCAAAATCCACAATTTACTTCAGATGAAAGCTATAGAAAGGGTACCATCTATGGAACAAGGCCAAGGATTTTATTCCAGACTATTCCTTGTACCAAGAAAAGAAAACCAATGGAGGCCTATTCTCGACTTGTCCGCATTAAATACATATCTCATTGTGCCAAAATTCAAGATGCTGACCCTACAGCGTTTCCCATGTTGGGCAAGGAGTCTTGGCTGGTGACTCTAGATCTCAAGGAGGCATACCTGCACGTCCCTATACGACCAGATTGCAGAAGACACCTCAGATTTCTTGCAGGATCAGAGCATTATCAATTCTCAGCATTGCCCTTTGGCTTATCTACTGCGCCCAGAGTATTCACGAAATGCCTGGCATCAGTAATTGCACATTGCAGGCTTCAGGGAATTCAAATCTATCCATACCTGGACGACTGCCTAATACAAGCGGACAACAAGACAAAACTAATAAAGGATTTGGCCTATGTCATGCACCTGTTACAGGCCTTGGGATACACAGTCAACATCCAGAAGTCAAGACTAGTGCCATCCCAAAGGATAACATTTTTGGGTGCGGATCTGGACACAATGACTCAGATGGCTTTTCTCAGAGAAGAAAAACAAAAGCAACTCCCAGTCTACTTCATGGCTTTGACAAGACAAACTCAGCTCACTGCAAGGAAAGTCCTGCAGGCCCTGGGTTACATGGCATCCTGCATAATCTTGATCCCGCATGCCAGGCTACATATGAGAAAATTACAATGGTACCTAAGGAATGTATGGTCCCAACACAGATACCAATCATTCCATGCCTGAAAAAGGAATTCCTGTGGTGGGCTCAGGCCTGCCAATCCAACAGAGGGTTGCCTTTCAACAAACCACAACCAAGGCAGACCATCACCACGGACGCCTCAGACCTAGGATGGGGAGCACACATGGAGGACAAGTGTATCCAAGGCCTATGGTCTCAGGACCAGCTGAACTTGCACATAAACCTAAAGGAGATGCTGGCAGTGAAACATGCAATCGAGACATTCAAATCATTCCTCCAGCAAGGACATCTGCTGATAAGGACAGACAACACCACAGTCATGTGGTACATAAACAAACAGGGAGGCACGCATTCCTACTCTATGCCGGATGGCAATGGATCTGTGGAACCTAGGCCTGAGTCTCAACATCCAGCTGCAGGCCATATTCGTACCAGGAAAAGAGAATTCACTAGCAGACAGCCTAAGCAGAACTACCACGGATGCTCACGAATGGATGCTGCATCCAGACATCTTCAAAATCATAACAAGCAAATGGGGAATGCCAGAGATAGACCTGTTCGCCTCCCCACTCAACCACCAACTGAAGAAATTCTGCTAGAGTATACCACCCTCAAGCCTGGAGGGTGGACTCTCTCTCTTTCAGCTGGAATGCCCTAACAGTGTATGCTTTTCCACCTCTCCCATTGATGTACAAAGTTCTATTGAAGATCAGGGAGGAACAGCCAAAGGTGATACTAATAGCTCCAGACTGGCCAAGGCAGCACTGGTACCCGCTACTGAGAAGCATGTCTCGGGCGAACACATGGCCTCTACCCCTATGGCCTCTTCTAATGCAGAACAACTTCAAGACCCTGCATCCAAACTTGAAAACACTGCAGCTAACTGCATGGAAAATTGCTTAAAACAAAACAAAACTGTTTTATCTCAGAGGGTCAAGGACATTATCCTGGAGGTCGCAGACCCTCCACAAGGAAGACATACTCAGCTAAATGGAAGAGATTCCTCATTTGGAGCGCATCAAAGGGTACAAATATCACACTGGCAAACCTAGCACACATCCTAGAATATTTAGCAGAACTGTTCCACAATGGCCTGTCCTATTCTTCCATTAAGATTCATGCTTCAGCAATTTCAGCAGAGTACAACATGGATCCACCTATCTTCTCTCACCCTCTCCTCAGACAATTTTTAAGAGGGATCAAAAATGTAAAACCTCCAAGGAGAAGACCCCCTCTGCCTACATGGGATCTCAATTTTGTGCTGGAAAAATTAACATTACCCCCTTTTGAACCAGCAGCATCAGCAGACTTACAGTTCTTATCTTGGAAAACTGCTTTCCTTCTGGCAATCACTTCAGCAAGAAGAGTATCCGAGTTACAGGCACTAATGGCAGTGCAGCCTTTCCTTATTTTTCACCAGGATAGAGTGTCTCTGAGAACCAATCCTACTTTCATGCCAAAGGTTGTATCCAGGGTATCCTTGAACCAAGCTATTCATTTGCCTACGTTCTTCCCTAACCCACAGAACAGGGAAAAACTATTGCACACCTTGGATGTACACAGACAACTACGCTACTATCTGGACAGAACTAAAACCAGCAGAAAAACTGACCAACTTTTTGTAGCATATGCAACTGGAGTGCAAGGAAAAGCAATTTCCAAACAGACAATTTCAAAATGGATAGGAAATTGCATTCGTTTTGCTACTCTTTTCATACAAAGACAGCTGCTGAAAATATCAGTCCTCACTCCACAAGAGCCACAGCAACCACTACAGCTTTCCTACGGTGGCTACCAAGGACATTTTAGAAGCTGCTACTTGGAGCTCCGTGCATACATTTGCCAAGCATTACAATCTACCTTTATACTCCAGATCCCGAGCAGGTTTTGCAACTGCAGTTTTACAGGGGATCTTAACTACACCATCCTTATCTTAGTACCTCCTCCCCAGTTTGGCTATGGTATTCTACCCATATGTTATGACTGCAGATGCATCCTTGAAGGACATAGTACAGTTTTGTACCTACCATAAATGTAGATGTCCGATAGGTATGCATCTGCAGTCAGATTACCCTCCTTCCCCTCTGTGGTACTCCTAGGGTGCTTACCCCTTCTTCAGCTAGCTGGGGGAATCTATTATGGTGTATGTATATATATATATATATATATATATATATATATATATGTATGTATATATATATATTGTTTGCTACTGTTTGGAATTTTCAACATTTATCCAAATTTAGCCTTCCTAGAGGGCACCTGGCATCTGGGGCAAGAAACACTGAGGAAAATGGCGTCGGGTGATGCCTTTATACCCCAGAAGCTCTGACGTCGGGGAAAGTGCGACATCAGCCGAGGCCAGACCCAGACTTTGGAATCCGGCCGACCGAAGGGCTGCCTGAGGCAGGACAACCCATATGTTATGACTGCAGATGCATACCTATCGGACATCTACATTTATGGTAGGTACAAAACTGTACTTTCTGCAGGGCCTCATAGCCGCTCCTAATGCTGTTCAGCTCCAACCTCTCAACCTTGGCTTTGGGACTCTACCCAAATGTAATGACTGCAACAGTGAAACACGAAGAACGTAGTACAGTTGTGTACACTTACCATAAATGTAGATGTTCGAGTGTATTCACTGTTGCAGTCCAGGTTACCCACCCGCCATCTCCCTTTCTTCTGATGGGTGGTGTATTTGCTTGTAGATGAAGGTAAAGTTTACATTGGTGCATGTATTTTTATATAGATATATCTATCTGTCTATCTGTCTATATCTATATAAAAATTTTGGCTACCCTTTTAGGGGGGCACTTGACATCTGGGGCAAGGAAAACTAAAGAAAATGGCGTCTGCCACATCTTTTATACCCCTGACGACCTGACGTCAGGGAAGGGGCGACAGCAGCCGACCCAGGACTTTGGAATTCAGGCCGACTGAGGGCAACCTGCCAGCAGGATTACACAAAAGTAATGACTGCAACAGTGAATACACTCTTCACATCTGCATTTATGGTAAGTGTACACAACTGTACTTTCCTACCAGGCAAATAAAACTGACAGACAACTTAAGTAGAAATCTCCTAGACCCACACGCGTAGCAATTAGACCTCAGCACCTTCAGTATTCTAACCCAGAAATGGGGGACCCCAGTGGTGGACCTCTTTGCCTCCCCCTGCAATCACCAGCTCAGCAAATTCTGCACCAGGACACCTCACAGCAGGGCCTGGAAAGTGGATGGCCCAATCATTCCAGTGGGAAAACCTCTCAATCTGTACATTCCCCCCTCTGCCTCTTCTCTCAAGAATATTACTCAAGATATAAGACTGGACAGACCAAGGACGATCCTGATTGCCCAGGACTGGCCATGCCAGCACTAGTACCCACTACTGTGCAGCCTGTCATCTGTGCCACCCTGGTACTTACCCCAGATCCCAACCCTCCTCACTCAGCAGGGGGGACAGATCTTGCATCCACAAATGCAACCAATGAGTCTTGCAGCTTGGCTTATTCCTTAAAATCTCCTCCAGTGACCAACTTAAATAAGCAGGTGCTGGACGTCAGTACAAGGAAATCCTGTGCCAAGTTGAAAAGGTATTGTTCCTGGACTCAGTCTAATGGAGAGGATACAGCATTGCCCTCCTTACCTCTAATCCTGGATTACCTAGCAGACCTACTACACAGAGGTCTATCCTTGTCCTCCATTAAGATCCATGCCTCTGCCATCTCGGCTCATTACAGCACTGAGCCACCTCTCTTCTCTCACCATCTCAAACAGTTCCTGAGAGGGTAATCAACTTAAGGCCACCAAGGAGAGCACCCACCCCTGCTTGAAACCTCAACTTTGTACTGGAAAACCTCACATTACCCCCCTTTGAGCCTGCACTATCAGCAGAGTTAAAATTCCTCTCTTGGAAAACAGCCTTGCTTCTTGCCATCACTTCAGCTAGAGGAGTGTCTGAGCTACAAGCACATGGCTGTGGAGCCCTTTTTTTTCCATGCTGACTGGGCTTCCCTTAGGACTAACCCTTCCTTTATGCCTAAAGTGGTGTCCAGTGTGGCTCTAAACCAATCTATCCATTTGCCAACCTTCTTCCCTAATCCTAAAAATAAAGGGAAAGGATCCTGCACTCCTTGGATGTGCACAGACAGCTCAGATTCTGTCTTGATAGGACTAAGCTTGTGGTGAAATCTGACCAGTTAACTAGTCAGCCTTGCACCAGGGGCAGAGGGCAAGGCCATTTCAAAACAATTTCCAAATGGATAGCACACTGCATCCATTTCCCCGAAACCAGTTAAAACTAGGTTTTAGCTTGCCCTAGGCAGAGGGCAAGCCTACTCAGAAACAATTCCATGGAAGCACCTGCACCATCTCTC